>NC_050579.1:213709738-213982238 GCF_011100635.1 Trichosurus vulpecula
CAGACATGAAAACAGGCCAGGAAAGTAGTAAACACACCTCTCCTTAGATCAAACTACCTCAGAAAGAACTGAAAATTTATAGATCCCCAGAAGTGTCTCTGAAAACAGATGTACAAACCTCTGAAACTTTGAACAGTTCACCCTCTACCCTGGAAGCAGAGCCCTACCTTAGTGAAGAGTTAAAGAGTCAAGTAATAGGCTGGGGAAAATGGGCAAACAAAACAAAAAAAAATTCTGACCATAAAAAGTTATTATTGTGAAGATGAAATCATTCAGAAGAAGATAACAAAGTGAAAGTTCCTATATCCAAAGCCTCCGAGAAAAATATGATGTGGCCTCAGGCCATGGAAGAGCTCAAAATGGATTTTGAAAATCAAACAAGAGAGGTAGAGGAAAAAATTTGGTAGAGGAATGAGAGTGATGCAAGAAAATAATGAAAAAAATGAGCCATCAGCTTGATAAAGGAGACGCAATACACACACACACACAAACACAAACACACACACACTCGCAAATACTGATGAAAATAACATCTTAAAAAGCAGAATAGGGCAAATGGTAAAAGAGGTACAAAAATCCAGTGAATACCTTAAAAAGTAGAATTGGCCAAATGGAAAAAAAGAGGTACAAAAATTCGCTGAAAAAAATCCTTAAAAAATAGAATTGGCCAAATGGAAAAGCAGGTAGTAAAGCTCATTGAAGCTCAGTGAAGAAAATAATTGCTTAAAAATTAGAATTGACAGGGCCCAAGTCAAGATGGTGGCTGGAAAACAGGGACTTGCCTAAAGCTCTACCTCAGTACCCTCCAAACAGCTATAAAAATGGCTCCGAACAAATTTTAGAACTGCAGAACCCAAGAAATAGCAGATGGAAGCAGGGCTCCCACCCAGGAGAGCCTAGATGGTCGCTGGGTAAGGTCTATTGCACTGTGCTGGGAGCAGAGCAGAGCAGAGCCCATCATGGGCTACAAGCAGACCAAGAGCCTGGCAGAACAGGCCCTAGTGCCCTGAATCAGTGAGGTGTTGTGGTTACCAGACTTCTCAACCCACAAACACCAAAGTCAACAGAGAAGGTTAGTAGGAAAAACTGTGGGGACTGAGTGAAAGGAGTGTGTGGAGGTGGTACATATCTGAGGCTTCTTAAAGAGCTACAGCTGCAGTTACTTCTGGCCCCGGCCCACCTGGTGGGAGGAATTAAGTGGCAGATCAGAGCAAGAGTGCAGAACCTGCTTAGATCTGAGTCACAGTCCAGATTGGTAGTTCCTGGGGGAGGAGGAGCACTGGTATGGCAGAGCTTGCTGTGTAGAAATAGCTCTGAAAAAAACAGTATAGCCCCTCAAGCTTGGAACAAAGTACTATCTACTCTAAAAGCAGTCATAACCTGACAAAAAGCTCAAGGGTCAAGTAGTTGACTAGGAACATGAACAGGAAGTGAAAACAGACTCAGATTCAGACTCAGACTTTGGAATCTTTCTTTGGTGACAAAGAAGACCAAAACACACAGCCAGAAGAAGTCAACAAAGTCAAAGAGCCTACATCAAAAGCCTGCAAGAAAAAAACATGAACGGCTCTCAGGCCATGGAAGACCTTAAAAAGGAGTTAGAAAAGCAAGTTATAGAAGTAGAGGAAAAACTGGGAAAAGAAATGAGAGTGATGACAAAAAACCATGAAAAACAAGTCAATGACTTGCTAAAGGAGACCCAAAAAATACTGGAGAATATAATACCTTCAAAAACAGAATAATTCAAATGTCAAAAGACCTCCAAAAACCCAATGAGGACAAGAATGCCTTGAAAGGCAGAATTAGGCAAATAAAAGGAGGTCCAAAAGACCACTGAAGAAAATACTACCTTAAAAATTAGATTGGAACAAGTGGCAGCTAGTGACTTTATGAGAAATCATGATATTATAAAACAGAACCAAAGGAATGAAAAAATGGAAGACAACGTGAAATATCTCATTGGAAAAAATATTGCCTTGTAAAATAGATCCAGGAGAGATAATTTTAAAAATATTTGACTACCTGAGAGCCATGATAAAAAAGAGCCTAGACATCATCTTTCAAGAAATTATCAAGGAAAACTGCCTTGATATTCTAGAGCCAGAGTGTAAAATACAAATTGAAAGAATCCACCAATCGCCTCCTCAAAAAGATCCCAAAAAGAAAACTCTTAGGATTATTGTCACCAAATTCCAGAGCTCCCAGATGAAGGAGAAAATACTGCAATCAGCCCGAAAGAAACATTTTGAGTATTGTGGAAACACAATCAGAATAATACAAGATCTAGCAGCTTCTACATTAAGGGAGTGAACGGCTTGGTAATGGAGGTAGGATTAAAACCAAGAATCACCTACTCAGCAAAACTGAGTATAATGCTCCAAGCCAAAATATGGATTTTCAATAAAACAGAAAACTTTCAAACTTTCTCAGTGAAAAGACCAGAGCTGAATAGAAAATTTGACTTTCAAACACAAGAATGAAAAGAAGCATGAAAAGGTAAACAAGAAAGAGAAATCATAAGGGACTTACTAAAGTTGAACTGTTTTGTTTACTTTCCTACATGGAAAGAAGGTGTGTGTAATTCATGAGACCTCAGTATTAGGGTAGCTGAAGGGAATATACATACATACATACATACATACATACATACATACATACATATGCATATATACACATATATATATGCATATATGTACATATACATACATATATACATACATATATATATATATACACACATACACACACACATACACACACACATACACACACACAGAGGGCACCAGGTGAGTAGAATATGAAGGCATGATATCTAAAAAAATAAAATCAAATTAAGGGATGAGAGAGGAATAAATTGAGAGACAGAGAAAGGGAGAAATTAAATGGGGTAAATTATCTCACATAAAAGTGGCAAGAAAAAGCAGTTCATTGGAAAGGAAGAGGGTGCAGGTGAGGTGGAATAAGAGGGTGCAGGTGAGGTGGAATGAATGAATCTTGCTCTCATCGGATTTGAATAGAGGAGGGAATAACATACAGACTCAAGTGGCTATCTTACCCCAGAGGAAAGGAGCAGGAAGGAGACAAAAAGGGGGCAATAGAAGGGAGGGCAGATAGAGGAGGAGGTAATAAAAAGCAAACACTTTTGAAAAGGGACAGGGTCCAGGGAGAAAATTGAGTAAAGGGGGATAGGATAGGAAGGAGCAAAATATAGTTAGTCTTTCACAACATGAGAATTGTGGAAGGGTTTTGCATGGTACACATTTGACCTATGTTGAATTGCTTGGCTTCTTAGGGAGGGTGGTTGGGGAGGGAAGAGGGGAGAGGATCTGGAAATCAAAGTTTTAAAAACAGATGTTCAAAAAAAAAGTTTTTACATGAAACGAGGAAATAAGAAATACAGGCAATGTGGCAAAGAAATCTATTTTTCCTTATGAGAAAGTAAAGGAAAAGGGGATTGGGGGGGAGTTCAGTGACAAAAGGGAGGGCTGCCTGGGGAATAGGGAAATCAGAATGTATGCCACCTTGGAGTGGGGGGGAGGGTAGAAATTGGGAGAAAATTTGTAATTCAAGCTCTTGTGGAAATCAATGCTGACAACTAAAAATAATAAATAAATATATAATAATTTTTTTTAAAAATTATTGACAGAGGATTCTAGGAAGATGATGAAACAGGTCAGAAAATTCCAAACTCTCTAGATTTTTCCCACCAGGGGAAATGTAAATAAGTAAAAACAAAGGACTTTGTTTAGAACAGTATTCCTCCAGGGACAACCAGAGAAGTAGGGAAGAAAATCCCAGGACTGAGGTTTGATCCTCAGGGCTAATTTCACTGAGACAGCAAGTGGTAAGCCCTTGGGCTAGCTGGCTGGTGAGAGAGCTCTGGCCCCAGTCACAGGAATTTCCATCTTTTGGATAGTGTGGGGAGTCAAGAGGAGATACCACTGGCTGAGCACTCTTAGAGCAGGGCAGAGTTCTTGATTACCAGTTCCAGGCCAGAATGGAGAAAGAATGGTGGAGCTGAGGCCAGAGGCACCATACCCAGTACCCCAGGACTAGAGATAATTACAAGTTGCTATAAAAAATAAACTGGCAAAGAAGAAAAAAAAAATCCAACAATAGATAGTTACTATGGGAAAAGAGAAGACCAGGGTTCAACTTCAGAGGATGAGACTGAAGCCAAAAAATGCTCTCCTACCCCAAAGAATAAAGTAAAATGTTAACTACCCCAAAAGCATTCATAGAAGACTAAAAAACTCAAATGAGAGAGAATTGTGGAAAAAATAAAAAAGTGAGGACAATGCAAGAAAAACAAAAAGATTATTAAAAGAAAGTTAACCAACTAGAAAAGAAGATCCAGAATCTTTTTTTCTTAATAATATTTTATTTTTCCAATTTTATGGAAGTATAGTTTTCAACATTCATTTTTGTAAAATTTAGAGTTCCAAATTGTTTTCTCCTACCTTCTTCCCCACCCCCTTCATGACAGAAAGCAATCTTACACAGGTTACCTATATATGATCATGTTAAACGTATTTCCACATTAGTCATGTAGTGAAAGAAGAATCAGAACAAAAGGGAAAAACCATGATAAAGAAATAAAAAACAAAAAAATGAAAATAATGTGCTTTGCTCCTCATTCAGACTCCATATTTCTTTCTCTGGATATGGTTAGCATTTTACATTCTGAGTCTTTTGGAATTGTGTTGGATTATTTTATTGCTGAGAAGAGCTAAGTTTATTATAGTTGGTCAGCACACAATGCTATGGTTACTGTGTATACTGTTCTCCTGGTTCTACTTACTACACTCAGCATCACTTCATGTTAGTCTTTCCAGATTTTTTTCTGAAATCCACCAGCTTCTCATTTCTTATAGAATAACACTATCCCATTACATTTTTATGTCACAAATTGTTAAGACCTTCCCCAATTGATTGATGGAGATTCTCTCAGTTTCCATTTCTTTGCCAACATTAAAGTGGTGCTACAAATATTCTTGTACATGTGGGTCCTTTTTCATTTTTTATGATCTCTTTGGGATAGAGAACTAGTAATAGTGATAGTGGATCAAAGGGTATGCATAATTTTGTGCCCATTGGGAATATTTCTTTGCTCTCCTAATTTACTTATGGTATCACATTTATGTATAAATCATATACACATTTCAAACTTATCTTCATATAGGGTATGGGATCGTGGTCTATGCCTAGAGTCTGCCATATTATATTCCAGTTTTCCCAGCAATTTTTACGACTGTAAGTTCTTATTCCAGAAGCTAGGTTCCTTGGGTTTGTCAAATATTATTAAATATTTATCAAAGATTTTATTTTCTATCAAATAGTAGATCACTATCATCATTGACTACTGTGTCAAGCATACCAAACCTCTTTCACTGATCCACCAGTCTGTTTCTTAGCCAGTACCAAATAGTTTTGATGATTGTCACTTTATAATATAGTTTTAGATCTGCTACATCTAGACCACCTTCCTTGGCCTTTTTTCATTAATTCCATGGATATACTTGAACTTTTGTTCTTTTTTATGTACATGGATTCATCTTATTTTATATTTTATTTGGGTGGAGGATGGGTGGGAATGGGCAGAAATGAAGGCAAAGGGCATGGGTAAAAGTCTTTTTTCTTTTTTCCCTCAGAGTCATTTGACAAGTTAAAGTTACCTTCCAGGGCATTGATTACATGCCTTTCTTAAGAGTGGTGCTTCTCATAAGTGAATTGTTCAACAATAAGGGTCTTAACAAGAAGGTTGCATTTGAAACTAGACTGGCCTTAAGTTATTTCATCTCAAAGTTTCAACAAAGAGTAGTATGGTATAGAAGGAAAGGTAATACATTGGAGTCCACTGACAGGGGTTCAAATCTCCAGTTAACTCATCTTTTATACAGGGAACCTTCTATAGTTACCAGAGAGAGAAGCACCGATACAAGGGTTTTCAAAGCCATGGGGCTCCTTAACAGACACCCTGTCTTGTGTGGGCAAATCAGGGAAACATTCTTCCAGTAAGCGTTCTCCCTTTGGTTCTTCCAGATAAATTTCTTTCTTATTTTTTTTCTACTTCTATAAAATATTTTTTTTTGCAATTTGATTGGTACAACATTGAATAAGTAAATTATTTTAGGTTAGAATTGTTATTTTTATTATAATAACTGGGGCTACTCATGAACAATTGATATTATTTGTATTGTCTCTGGCTTCTTTGTGTGAAAAGTGTTTTTAATTGTATTCCTAGAGTTCCTGGGCTGTCCTGGAAGTTATACTCCCAAGTATATTATTTTTTCTAGTTATTTAAAATGGAATTTCTCTTTCTGTTTCTTACTACTGGGAACTGTTTGCTCCTCCAATTCACATTCAGAGTTATGATTACTCACTGTGTATTTCCCTCTATCCTATTTCCCCCCCGCTTATACTTTTCTCTCTTCTTTTACCCATACCTCCTCACCAGAATTTTGCTTTTGACAATGACCTCCCTCAATCTGCCATCCCTTCTTTCAGCCCCACCATTTTACTTTGCCCTTTACCCTCCTGCTTCCTATAGGGTAAGATAAATTTCTTTACCAGAGTGTGTATGTTATTTCTACATTGAGCCAAATCTGATGAGAGCAAGGTTCAAATAATGCTCACCTCCTCTCCAGTCATTCCGTCTACTGTAACAGTTCTTCTATACCTCTTCATGTGATGTAATTTGCCCTATTCTGCCTCTCCATTTCCCCTTTTCCCCATAATTTCCTTCTTACCCTTTTTTATACCATTACTTCAAAACTAACTTGTAGCTACACCCTCTCTCTATGTGTACTCTTTCTAACTTCCCTAATGGAAATACAGTTGTCAAGAATAACACATGTCATCTTCCTATGTAGGGATTTAAACAATTTATCTTATTGAATAACTTGTTTTTTTTTCTTTCCTGTTCATCATTTTATACTTCTCTTGGGTCATATATTTGAAGATTGAATTTTCTCTTCAGTTCTTGTCCTTTCATCAGATATATTTGAATGTCCATATCCTCCCCTTAAAGATTATGCTCACTTGTGCTGGGTAGGTAATTCTTGGCTCATTTGTCTTCTGGAATATAATAATCCAAGCCCTCTTACACTTTAATGTAGAAGGTACTAAGTCCTGTGCAATCCTGACTCTAGCTACTTGACATTTAATTTGATTTGAAAAGAGAGTAAGCATAGACTAAATGAGGGTGGGTGGAAAGAATAGAATTGATGAAAATCCAGTGAACAATAGTAACTGCGCATTTTTAAGGAAGTTTCTCTGAAAAAGGTATCATTTCTCAAACATTTAGAGAACTGAGTCAAATTGGAAAATGGGGGGATGCCCATCAACTGGAGAATGAGTTGAAGAAATTGTGGTATGTGATTATGATGGAATGCTATTGCAATATAAGAAATGATGAGCAGTATGTTATAGGAAAAACTTCAAAAGACTTACTTGAGCTGATGCAAAGTGAAATGTACTGTGTACAAATTAACAGAATTATCATGAAAAGATGAGCTGTGAATGATAGCTATTCTTAGCAATACAATGACCGAAAACAATTCTGAAGGACTTATGATGAAAAATGTTATTCAACCCCAGAGAAAGAACTGATACATTCTGAATACAGATTTAAGCATACTTTTTTTTTTTTACTTTCCTTATTTTCCTGAGGGTTCTTTTTATCTGTTTGCTTTCACAGCATTAGTATTATGGATGTTTTTTGCATGACTACACACATATTGCCTATATCGAGTTCCTTGTCTTCTCAATGAAGAGGGGGTTGGGTGGGAGGAAGGAAGAGAATTTGGAACTCAAAGTTTTAAAAACAAATGTTAAAAATTGCTTTTATGGGCAGAGCCAAGATGGTGCTGTGAAAGGAGGAAAATGCTAGAGCTCTCTCACAAATTCTGTCAGATTCTTCTAAAAAAGTGAATCTCAGAAGATTTCTGAGAGTATAGAAGCTACTAGTAGACTGGGTGGAACAGGAACAACAGGCCCGGAGAATAGCACCAGACCACACCAAATGTGAGCAGCTGAGGAATCCAGCCAGCTTGCTGGTCTGGGAGAATGTTGGGTGCATGAAATGCAGGATCAGGAGCAGGCCCAGGGAGGAAGTACTGGCTATGGAATCAACCCCAAGACCTCTCAGCCCAGGAAAGGAGTCTGTCAGAGCTACAGGAGACACCAGCAGCTTAGAGCCTTCAGCAGCAGGAGCATCTATCCCTGAGGGCTCCAGCAGAGAGTCTAAAGGTTTGAAACTCACCGTCTTGAACCTCACCGTCTTGAACTTCCAGGAGCCATGATGACCAAGTAAAACAGTTCTCACCAATCCCTTCCTCACCAAAATAATATTGCCTTGAGAGTAGCCTTTTAGAGAGAGAAGTTGGGGAGATGGCTCTTTTTGTGCTGGCAGAATGAGACTAGAACAGGAAGAGAGGTGTCCCAGCAGGCCCCACCTCAGGATAACAGTAGAAGTTCCTGAGAGCCAGGGAGGTGAGGCTAGCAAATGTCAAAACCAGGACCAGAGATGTGCCTTTGCATAGCCAGGGGAAATGGCAGACAGCAGCACAGACAACTGCTGAGACCACCCATGCTGTAGTGCAGCCCAAGGGGAGGAGGACACTCCAGCAATCAGACCACCCCTCCCCCCACCTTGTAAAACCAGAGGATACAGCACTCAAAGCCAGTTAGCAGGACCACGGTTCCCAGCACAAGAAGCTTGGGACAGAGTTCCCTGAGCCCCAGAAGTAGAGATCCACTTCAGAAGATGGGGTGGAGGGGGAGCGGGAAACGTCATGAAAAAAAACATCAGAAAACTAAAGACTATTGATTCCTATTATGGAGACAGGGAAGATCAAAATACTAATTCAGAAGAGGACAACACTGACACTATACACACATTTGAAACCTAAAAAGGGAATCTCAATTGGTCTCCAGCCCAAAAAGCATTCCTGGAAGAACTCAAGGAGGACTTTAAAAAACAAATTAGAGAGGTAAAAGAAAAAATGGAAAAAAAAGGAAAAAAATATTCACTGATAGAAACAAATCTTTAAAAAGTAAAATTGGTGAAATGGTTAAAGAGGTTCAGAGTATAAATGTAATGAATGTCTCATTGAAAAGTAAAATTAAACAAATGGAAAAGAAGGATCACAATCTAAATGAAGAAAACAATAAGTTAAAAATATTAGAATTGGGCAAGGGGAAGCTAATGACTACATGAGAAATCAAGAATTAGTCAAACAAAATCTCAAGAATGAAAAAATAGAAGAAAACATGATATATCTGATTGGAAAAACAACTGACCTGGAAAATAGGTATAGGACACATCATCTAAGAATTATTGGTCTACCTGAAAGCCATTGGGAAAAAAATTCCTGAACAGTATCTTCCAAAATATCATCAAAGAAAACTTCCCAGAAGTCCTAGAACCAGAGGGTAAAATACTCATTGAAAGAATCCACAGATCACCCCCTGAAAGAGATAACAAATTGAAGACTCCAAGGAATATTGTAGCCAAATTCCAGAATTATCAGGTCAAGAAGAAAATATTGCAAGCAACCAGAAAGAAGCAATTCAAATATCACAGAACTACAGTCAGGATAATGTAGGATCTTGCAGCTCCTACATTACAAGACAGGTAGAATGGGAACATGATATTCTGAAAAGCAAAGGAACTTGGACTACAACCAAGGATCAACTACCCAGCAAAACTGAGCATACAATTTTCTGGCAAGGAGATGGATTTTCAATGAAATAAGAGATTTCCAGACCTTTCTGATGAAAAGGCCAGAGCCCAGTGTAAAATTTGATCTTCAAATACATAAGTCAAAAGAAACATAAAAAGGTAAACGGGGGAAAAACAACTATGTTATTCAATAAGGGAAAATTGATTACATTCTTATATAGTATTACATTGATTTATATATGATATATGATATATATATATATATATATATATATATATATATATATGTGTGTGTGTCTGTGTGTGTCTGTGTGTGTGTGTGTCTGTGTGTGTGAATATTGAGAATGGTGCACTTATTACAGCAATTGAAAGGGATATACATAGGCAGAGGCCTTCAATATAAAATAACTAATGTGATGATAAAAAAATAAAAAAGGGGTGCAAAGGGATTGTTCTGGGAGAAGAGGTAAAGAAGAGTAGAAAAGGGTAAATTATGCCACATGAAGAGGCAAAAAACAGAGAGGGAAGGAAGGAAGGGAGAAAAGGAGGGGCTGACAGCACCCTGAATCAGTGAGCTGCAGCAGTTACCAGACTTCTCAACCCACAAACACCAAAGACAACAGAGAAGGTTAGTGGGAAAAGCTGCAGGAGTGGAAGGAGTTCGCAGTTCAGCTACTGCCCTGGGGGCAGTGGAGGTGGGGCAACTACAGAACTAAAGCTGCAGTTGCTTCCAACCCCAGGCCCACCTGGAGGGAGGAATTAAGTGGTGGATGAGAGCAGGAGTGAAGAGCCTGCTGAAGATCTAAGCCCAGTCCAGGTTGGGGGTTCTTGGGGAAGGAGGAGTGTGGTGTGGTAGAGCTGGTGCATCCTCCTAAGTTTGGAACATAGTTCTTTAAACTCTACAAGCAGTCATACCCCACTGAAAAACTCAAGGGTCAAGTTAGATGGTTGGGAATATGGCTAGGCAGCGAAAATGCACCCAGATTCAGTCTCAGACTTTGATTCTTTCTTTGGTGACAAAGAATACCAAAACATACAGACAGAATAAGTTAACAAAGTCAAAGAGCCTACAACAAAAGCCTCCAAGAAAAACATGAACTGGTCCCAGGCCATGGAAGAGCTCAAAAAGGATTTGGAAAAGCAAGTTAGAGAAGTAGAGGAAAAATTGGGAAGAGAAATGAGAAGGATGCAAAAAAACCATGAAAAACAAGTCAATGACTTGCTAAAGGAGACCCAAAAAATACTGAAAAATATACTGAAGAAAACAACACCTTAAAATATAGACTAACTCAAATGGCAAAAGAGCTCCAAAAAGCCAATGAGGAGAAGAATGCCTTCAAAGGCAGAATTACCCAAATGGAAAAGGAGGTCCAAAAGACTGCTGAAGAAAATACTACCTTAAAAATTAGATTGGAGCAAGTGGAAGCTAGTGACTTGATGAGAAATCAAGACATTATAAAACAGAACTAAAGGAATGAAAAAATGGAAGACAATGTGAAATATGTCATTGGAAAAACCACTGACGTGGAAAATAGATCCAGGAGAGATAACTTAAAAATTATTGGACTACCTGAAAGCCATGATCAAAAAAGAGCCTAGATATCATCTTTCAAGAAATTATCAAGGAGAGCTGCCCTGATATTCTAGAGCCACAGGGCAAAATAGAAATTGAAAGAATACATCAATTCCGTCCTCAAGAAGATCTCAAAAAGAAATCTACTTGGAATATTGTTGCCAAATTCCAGGGCTCCCAGATCAAGGAGAAAATACTGCAAGAAGCCAGAAAGAAAGAATTTGAGTATTGTGGAAACATAATATGGATAATCCAAGATCTTACAACTTCTACATTAAGAGATCGAAGGGATTAGAATACGATATTCTGAAGGTCAATGGAGTTAGGATTAAAACCACCTACCAGCAAAACTGAGTATCATGCTCCAAGGTGAAACATGGATTTTCAACAAAATAGAGAACTTTCAAACTTTCTCAGTGAAAAGACCAGAGCTGAGTAGAAAATTTGACTTTCAAACACAAGAATCAAGAGAAGCATGAAAAGGTAATCAAGAAAAAGAACAAGAAAAAGAAATTGCAAGGGACTTACTAAAGTTGAACTGTTCTGTTTACATTCCTACATGGAAAGATGATGTGTATGATTCACGAGACCTCAGTATTAGGGTAGCTGAAGGGAATATGCATATATATATATATATATATATATATATATATATATATATATATATATATAGGTTTATGTATATATATGTATAAGAGAATGTGTATGTATGTATATATGTATGTGTGTATATATATATAGAGAGAGAGAGAGAAAGAGAGAGAGAGAATGAGAGAGAGAGCGAAAGAAAGAGAGAGAGAGAGAGAGAGAGAGAGAGAGAGAGAGAGAGAGAGAGAGAGAGGGCACAGGGTGAGTTGAAGATGAAGGGAAGATATCTAAAAGCAATAAAATCAAATTAAGGGATGAGAGAGGAATATATTGAGAGAGGGAGATAGGGAGAGATAGAATGGGGTAAATTATCTCACATAAAAGTGGCAAGAAAAAGCAGTTCTGTAGGAAGAGAAGAGAAGGCAGGTGAGGAGGGAATGAGTGAATCTTGCTCTCATCAGATTTGACTTGAGGAGGGAATACCATACATACTTAATTGGGTATCTTACCCCAAAGGAAAGAAGAAGGAAGAAGATAAAAAATCGGGGATGATAGAAGGAAGGGCAGATGCAGGTGCAGGTAATCAAAAACAAACACTTTTGAAAGGGGACAGGGTCAAGGGAGAAAATTCAATAAAGGGGGATAGGTTAGGAAGGAGCAAAATATAGTTAGCCTTTCACAACATGAGTATTGTGGAAGGGTTGTACATAATGATACGCATGTGGCCTATGTTGAATTGCTTGACTTCTTAGGGAGGGTGGGTGGGAAGGGAAGAGGGGAGAGAATTTAGAACTCAAAGTTTTAAAAACAGATGTTCCAAAACAAAAAAAAAAAGTTTTGGCATGCAACTAGAAAATAAGATACACAGGCAATGGGGCGTAGAAATTTATCTTGCCCTAGAAGAAAGGAAGGGAAAAGGGGATGGGAGGGGAGTAGAGTGACAGAAGGGAAGGCTCACTGGGGAACAGGGTAACCAGAATATATGTCATCTTGGAGTGGGGGGGGGAGGGTAGAAATGGGGAGAAATTTTGTAATTCAAACTGTCATGAAAATCAATGCTGAAAACTAAATATATAAAATAAATAAAAAATTGTTCATGAAACTTTAAAAAAAAGGAAGGTTTGAGCTTTACTCTCAGCAGATTTAGATCAAGGAGGGCATAACATACTCTGGTAAGTATAGAAATCAAATTTGTCCTACAGACCCTAGGAGGGGAAAGGGGAAATAAAATGGGGGTGGATAGAAGGGAGGGAAGAAGTAGCAAGGGGAAAGGACTAAGATGAGGGAGGGGTGTCATTAGGGAATGAAAATTGAGAAAGATGGTAGTCAAAAGCAAAACTCTTTTGAGGAGTGTAAGGGAGATAGAACAGCATAAATGGGGCATGAATAAGATGGAGAAATTGACACAGATAGTAATCATAACTGTGAATGTGAATGGAATGTACTCTCCTGCAAAATGGAGGTGGATAGCAGAATGGATTAAAAAACATAATTGTACAATATGTGGTTTACAAGAAACACATTTGGAATAGGGGGATACACACAGGGTAAAGTAACAGGCTGGAGTACGATAAATTATACTTCAGCTAAAGTTAAAAAAAACGGGTAGGAATGCTAATCTCAGACAAAGCAAAAGCAAATATAGATCTAATTAAAAGAGATAAGGAAGGAAACAATATCCTGCTAAAACGCACAATTGACAATGAAGCAATATCATTACTTAAAATATATGCACCAAGTGGTATTGAATACAAATTCTTAAGGGAGAAGTCAAGGCAATTGCAGGAAGAAATATACAGCAAAACTATTGTTAGTGGGGCAACCTCAACATTCCCCTCTCTGAACTTGATAAATTTAACCTCAAAATAAACAAGAAAGAAGTTGGGGTGAATAGAATTTTAGAAAAGGTAGATATGATAGACCTTTGAAGAAAACTTAACGGGCATAAAAAAGAATGTACATTTTTCTCAGCAGTAAATGGCACATACTCAAAAAGTGACCATGTACTAGGGCACAAAAAGCTCACAGTTCAGCACAGAAATGCAGAAATGGTCAATAGAGCCTTTTCAGATCATGATGCAATTAAACTTATTTGTGGGGGGGGGGGGGGGCGCGGAGCCAAGATGGCCGCATGAAGGCAGCGTCTTACCAGAGCTCTCTCACAAGGTCTGTCAGATTCCTATAAAAAAGTGAATTTGAGCAGATTTGAGAGAGTCAGAAACCGCGAGCAGTCTGCGTGGGGCAAATTTCCGAGCCGGGAGAGTCTGAAAGGCCAGAGGAACGAACCTGCAGGCTCGGAGAGTGCTCGGTGCGGAGCTGCTCCAGACCAAGGCGGAAGCGGCTGGCCGAGAAATCCACGTGGGAGACGGGCTGGGAGAAAGCTGGGCGCCCAAAACCGGCGGAGATCCCCAGGACTGCCAACACAGGACGGCAGTCTGTGGGAGTGACGAGAGGCAGCGCAACGCCACCGGCCGTGAAAACACCCAGTCCTGACGCCTGCAAAACCCAGGAACTCGGCTTCTTGAACTTCCGGAAGACTCAATGTCCAGGTAAAAGGCTCTAATCCCTCCCCCCCTCACCCAGAGAATTCCTCGGGGGAAAAAAAAAAGAGAACTGAAACAGAGGAGAGAGTAGTGGGGCCTCACAGGACAAATACTAGAAGCTCATTAGTCCCAGAGGGGAAGAGTCGGCAGGGGGCCACGCCAGGAGCCCAGACGTAATCTTGCTCCCCCAGGGGAAGCGCCAGTCATCAGCTCAAACAACAAACAGCTGAGACCATTGCTGAAAAGCAAGAGCTGGAGAGCACCCACAGGGAGTGAGACGCCAGGGAGCCAGACCCCTCCCCCACACCTCAGGAAACTGAAGGTTATAATTCTAGACTCACAACCCCCAGAATAAGAAAGCTGGGACAGAAAGCCCTGAGACCCACAGATAGAAATTCGTTGAAACGCCAGGAAAAGGGAAAACAACAAACATGAAGAAGAATACAAAAAAACCGAGGACAATAGATTCTTTTTATGGAGACAGGCAGGATCAAAATATTGACATAGAAGAGGATAGTAATGACACGGTAGATACATAAGATACCTCAAAAGCTAATATGAACTGGTCTTCAGCCCAAAAAGCACTGCTGGAAGAGCTAAAGGAGGATTTTAAAAACCAAATTAGGGAGCTAAAAGAAAATATGGAAAAAATGGAAAAAAGGGAGAAAAAATCCACTGATGAAATCAAGTCCCTAAAGAATAAGATTGGCGAAATGGCTACGGAGATTCAGAATCTAGAGAGAGAAAAGGACACCCTGAGAGGTGAAATCAACCAACTGAAAATGGAGGCTCAAAAGCAAAATGTAAACACTAACTCATTAAAAATTAGACTTGAGCAAGTGGAAGCTAATGAATCTATGAGGCATCAAGAAGTAATAAAACAAAACGTAAAGAATGAAAAAATAGAAAAAAATGTGAAATATCTGATTGGGAAAACAACTGACCTGGAAAATAGATCCAGGAGAGACAATTTGAGAGTTATTGGTCTACCGGAAATCCACGATGAAAAAAGGAGCCTTGACAGTATCTTCGAAGAAATTATCAAAGACAACTGCCCAGAGGTCCTAGAACCAGAGGGCAAAATAGTCATTGAAAGAATTCACCGATCACCCCCTGAAAGAGATCCCAAACTGAAAACACCAAGAAATATTATAGCCAAATTTCAGAGCTATAAACTCAAGGAGAAAATACTGCAAGCAGCCAAAAAGAAGCAATTCAAATATCGTGGAACTACAGTCAGGATCACGCAGGATCTCTCAGCTTCCACATTAAAAGACAGGAGAAATTGGAATATGATATTCCGAAGGGCAAAGGAGCTGGGACTACAACCAAGGATCAACTACCCAGCAAAACCAAGCATAATTTTCCAGGCAAGGCGATGGACATTCAATGAAATAAGGGAATTCCAGACCTTCCTGATGAAAAGGCCAGAACTGAATGGAAAATTTGATCTCCAAATACAAACCTCAAGAGAGACATAAAAAGGTAACCAGGGGGAAAAACCCCACAAACCTCATTAACCAATAAGCTTAGGTTGTTTACATCTTTATGTGGGATATCATCTTAAACTTATTTGTAATAAAGGATCATGGAAAGATAAACTAAAATTTAATTGGAAACTAAATAATCTAATCCTAAAGAATAGATGGGTCAAAGAAGAAATCATAGAAACAATTAATAACTTCAGTCAAGAGAATGACAATAAGGAGACAAAATACCAAAACTTATGGGATAAAGCAAAAGCAATTCTTAGGGAAAATATTATATCTCTAAATGCTTACATGAATAAAATGGAGAAAAAAAGAGATCAACAAATTGGGGATGCAACTGAAAAAGCTAGAAAAAGAACAAATTGAGAATCCTCAGTTAAATACCAAATTAGAAATACTGAATACAAAAGGAGAGATTAATAAATTTGAAATCAAGAAACCTATTGAAATAATAAACAAAGCTAATAGCTGGCTTCATGAAAAAATAAAATAAAATTGACAAACCTTTGGTCAATTTGGTTAAAAAAGGAAAGAAAAGGAAATTACTAGTATCGAAAACAAAAACAATTCCCCTCCAATGAAGAGGAAATTAAAACAATAATTAGCAATTATTTTGACCAATTGTATGCCCATAAATGTGACAATGTGATGGAAATGGATGAATATTTACAAAAATATAAATTGCCCAGGTTAATAGAAGCGAAAGCAAAATTTCTTAATAGACCCATCTCAGAGAAACAAACTGATCATGCCGTTAATGAATTGCCTAGGAAAAAATCTCCCGAGCCACATAGACTAACATATGAATTAAAGAACAATTAATTCCTATACTTTATAGACTATTTGGGAAAATGAGTGGAGTCCTACCAAATTCTTTTTATGACACAAATATGGTACTAATACCCAAAACAGGAAGAGTCAAAACAAAGAAAGAAAATTATAGACCAATTTCCCTAATGAATATTGATGAAAAAAAATTAAATAAAATATTACAAGAAAGACTGCAGCAACTTATCCTGAGAACAGTACACTATGACCAGGTAGGATTTATTCCAGGAATGCAAGGGTGGAGCTCTATTAAGAAAACTATCACATAATGGATCATATCAACAACAAAACTAGCAGAAACAAAATGATTATCTCAATAGATGCAGAAAAAGCTTTTGATAAAATACAACATTCATGCCTATTAAAAGCACTAGAAATCATAGGAATAAATCGAGTTTTCCTTAAAATTATGAATAACATGAACCTAAAACCATAAACAAGCATTATTTGTAATGGGGATAAGCTAGATGCATTCCCAGTAAAATCAGGGTGAAACAAGGATGTCCATTATCACCGCTATTATTCAATTTGGTACCAGAAAAGTTAGCTTTAGCAATAAGAGAAGAAAAAGAAATTGAAGGTATTAGAATAAGTAAATAATAAAATAAATTATCACTCTTTGCAAATGATATGGTGGTTTACTTAGAGAATACTTGAGAATCCAGTAAAAACTACTTTAAATAATAAACAATTTTAACAAAGTTGCAGGATATAAAAAACCTCATGTAAATCCTCAGCATTCCTAAACACTACTAACAAAGCCCGACAGCAAGAGATAGAAAGAAAAATTCAATTTAAAGTTACTGTAGACACTATAAAATATTTATAGACAAAGCCAGGGCTTATACGAACACAATTACAAAACACTTTTCACACAATTAAAGTCAAATCTAAATGAATGGAAAAACATCAGTTGCTTGTGGCTAGGCCAAGCTAGTACAATAAAAATAACAATTTTACATAAATTAATTTACCTATTCAGTGCCCTACCAATAGAACTACCGAAAATTATTTTACAGAGCTGGATAAGATAATAACAAAACTCATCTGGAAGAACAAAAGGTCCAGAATATCTAGAGAATTAATGAAAAAAAATACTAGGGAATGTGACCTAATCATAACAGATATTAAACTCTATTATAAAGCAGTAGCCGTCAAAACTATGTTATTTTTCATGCCTGGTTTTATCTTTTTTATTTTCTTTTGAATTTTTTTTTTATTTTTAGTTTACAACACTCAGTTCTACATAATTTTGACTTCCAGGTTTTCTTCCCGCCATCCCCACCTCCCTCCCCAACATGGCATGGAATCCAATATGTCTTCTACATATAACTTTGCAAAGAACTTATTTACACACTACTCAAGTTGTGAAGGAGAATTATGACCAATGGAATGAATCATGAGAAAGAAGAAACAGAACCCCCCCCCCAAAAAAAAAAAACAAAAACTAAAACAAAAGAGAGAAAACAAAGGGGAAAAAAGGCAGGCCTAAAGTGTGCCTCAATCTGCATTCATACTTCCTAGTTCTTTCTCTGAATGTAGACAGCATTTTCCATCATAAGTTCTTTGGAGACATCTTTGCACCTTGTGTTGCTGAGAAGAGAAATGTCTAACAGGGTTAGTCCTCACAGAATCCATATATCTGTGGTTGTGTATGATTTTCTCTTGCTTGGTTCTGCTTCTCTCACTGACCATTATATTTTGTAGGTTTTTCCAGGTTGTTACAAAGTCCGTATCATCCCCATTTCTTATAGCAAAATAGTATTCCATTACCTTCACATACCACAGCTTGTTCAGCCATTCCCAAATTGTTGGGCATCCCCTTGATTTCCAATTCTTAGCTACTACAAAAAGAGCTGCTATAAATAATTTTGTACAAATGGGTCCTTTTCCCACTTGTGTGATCTCTTTGGGATACAACACTAGAAGTTGTATTGCTGGGTCAAAGGTTATGAACATTTTTTTTTAAATTTTATATAATTTATTTAATATATTTAATTTTCAGCATTGATTTTCACAAGTTTCAATTATGAATTTTCTCCCCATTTCTACCCTCCCACCCACTCCAAAATGGCATATATTCTGGTTGCCCTGTTGCCCAGTTAGGCCTCCCTTCTGTCACCCCACCCCCTCCCATTCCCTTTTCCCTTATTTTCTTGCAGGGCGAGATAAATTTCTATGCCCCATTGCCTCTGTATCTTATTTCTGAGTTGCATGCAAAAACTTTTTTTTGTTTTTGAAAATCTTTTTTTGAAACTTTGACTTACAAATTCTCCTCACTCTTCCTGCCCCACCTACCATCCCTAAGAATTCAAGCAATTCAACATAAGCCACATGGTTATCATTATGTAAAACCCTTCCACAATACTCATGAATTTTCTCCCTTGACCCTGTCCCTTTTCAAAAATGTTTGTTTTTGGTTACCTCCTCCCCTATCTGCCTTCCCTTCTATCCTCCCCCGTTTTTTATCTTCTTCCTCCTTCTTTCCTGTGGGGTAAAATACCCAATTGCGTGTGTATGGTATTCCCTCCTCAGGTCAAATTCGATGAGAGCAAGATTCACTCATTCCACCTCACCTGTCCTATATTCCCTTCCTACAGAACCGCTTTTTCTTGCCACTTTTATGTGAGATAATTTACCCCATTTTGTCTATCCCTTTATCCCTCTCTCAATATATTCCTTTCTTATCCCTTAATTTGATTTCATTTTTTTACATATCATCCCTTCATATTCAACTCACCCACTGTCATGTGTCTATATATATATATATATATATATATATATATATATATATACACACACATACATATATACTTACACATGCATATCTTCATAAATACACACATATATATGTGTGTGTGTATATATATATATATATATACATATATATATATATATATATATATATATATATGCATATTCCCTTCAGCTAACCTAATACTGAGGTCTCATGAATTACATGCATCATCTTTTCATGTAGGAATGTAAACAAAACAGTTAAACTTTAGTAAGTCCCTTGTGATTTCTCTTTCTTGCTTTCCTTTACATGCTTCCTTTAATTCTTGTGTTTGAAAGTCAGATTTTATATTCAGCTCTTGTCTTTTCACTGAGAAAGCTTGAAAGTCTTCTATTTTATTGAAAATCCATATTTTGCCTTGGAGCATGATACTCAGTTTTGCTGGGTAGGTGATTTTTGGTTTTCATCCTAGCTCCATTGACCTCTGTGACATCATATTCCAAGCCCTTCAGTCCCCTAATGTGGAAGCTGCTAGATCTTGTATTATTCTTGTTATGTTTCCACAAAACTCTAATTGTTTCTTTCTGGCTCCTTGCAATATTTTCTCCTTGATCTGGGAGCTCAGGAATTTGGCAACAAAATTCCTAGGAGTATTATTTTGGGGATCATTTTGAAGAGGCGATTGGTGGATTCTTTGTATTTCTATATTATCCTCTGGGTCTAGAATATCAGGGCAGTTCTCCTTGATAATTTCTTGAAAGATGATATCTAGGCTCTTTTTTGATCATGGCTTTAAGGTACTCCAATCATATTTAAATGATCTCTCCTGGATCTATTTTCCAGGTCAGTGGTTTTACCAATGAGATATTTCACATTGTCTTCCACTTTTTCATAACTTTGGTTCTTTTTTTAATATCTTGATTTCTCATCTAGTCACTAGCTTCCTCATTCTCCAATCTAATTTTTAAGGTAGTATTTTCTTCAGTGGTCTTTTGGAGATCCTTTTCCATTTGGCTGATTCTGTCTTTCAAGGCATTCTTCTCCTCATTGGCTTTTTGGAGTTCTTTTGCCATTTAAGTTAGGCTATTTTTTTGTGTTGTTCTCTTCAGTATTTTTTTGAGATCTCCTTTAGCAAGTCATTGACTTGTTTTTTTTATGGTTTTTTCACATCACTCTCATTTCTCTTCCTAATTTGTCCTCTACTTCTCTAACTTGCTTTTCCAAATCCTTTTTCAGTTCTTCCATGGCCTGAGACCGGTTCATGTTTTTCGTGGCGGCTTTTGATGTAGGCTCTTTGACTTTGTTGACTTCTTCTGGCTGTATGTTTTGGGCTTCTTTGTCACCAAAGAAAGATTCCAAAGTCAGAGACTTAATCTGAGTCCGTTTTCGCTGCCTGGCCATGTTCCCAGCCAACTTACTTGACCCTTGAGTTTTTCATCAGTGTATGACTGCTTGTAGGGTAAAGAATACTTTGTTCCTAGCTCGAGGGGATGCACTCTTGTTTTCAGAGCTATTTCTCCACAGCCAGCTCTGCCACCCCGGCAATCCTCCTCCCCCAAGAACCACCAGCCTGGACCTGAGTCAGATCTTAAGCAGGCTCTGTACTCCTGTTGTGATCCGCCACTTAATTGCTCCCACCAGGTGGGCCTTGGGCCAGAAGCAACTGTAGCTGTACTTCTGTAGCTGCTCCACCCCTGCTGCCCCTGGGGCAGTGGCAGAACTGGAAACTTCTTTCACTCTGTCTCCTGCAGCTTTTCCCACATTTTTGCAGTCCAATCCTGGACTGGAGCCCTGCTTCCCTCTGCTATTTTGTGGGTTCTGCAGCTTTAGAATTTGTTCAGAGCCATTTTTGTAGGTTTTTGGAGGGACCTGGCTGGGAGCTCACTGAAGTCCCTGATTTCCAGCTGCCATCTTGGATCTGTCCCCTGGATATGAATATTTTTAAAGACTTGTGGGCATAGTTCCAAATTGCTCTCCAGAATGGCTTGATTAGTTCACAACTCCATCAGCAATGTGACAATGTTCCAATATTCCCACATCCTCTCCAGCATTTATCATTCTCCTGTTTCGTCATTTTAGCCAATCTGACATGAGAGATGTGGTACCTAAGAGTTGTTTTGATTTGAATTTCTCTAATCAGTAGTGATTTGGGGCATTTTTTCATATGCCTATAGATATCTTTAATTTCTTCCTCTGAAAACTGCCTGTTCATATCCTTTGACCATTTCTCAATTCCTATATATTTGGCTCAGTTCACTGGATATTTTTTAGATGAGGCCTTTATCAAAGACATTGTTCATAAGGATTTTCTCCCTATTTTCTACTTCCCTCCTAATCTTTGTTGCATTGGCTTTTGTTATACAAAAACATTTTAATTTAACATAATCAAAATTATCCATTTTGCATTTTGTAGTGCTCTCTATCTCTTGTTGGGTCATGAATTGTTTTCCATAAATCTGATAGGTAAAGTATTCCTTGCTCTCCAAAATTGCTTATAAAATCACCCTTTATTCCTAAATCATGAACCCACTTTGACTGTGTTTTTGTATATAGTGTAAGATATTGGTCTATGCCCAGTTTCTGTCCTACCATTTTACAATTTTCTGAGTAGCTTTTGTGAAATAGTGAATTATTTGTCCAGAAGCTGGATTCTTTGGGTTTATCAAAGAGTAGACTGGTATAGTCATTGACTTCTCCGTCTTGTGTCCCTATCCTATTCCACTGATCCACCACTCTGTTTCTTAGCCAGTACCAGGTAGTTTTGATGACTGCTGCTTTATAGTACAGTTTAATATCTGTTATGGCTAGGCCACCTTCCCAGGCATTTCTTTTCATTAGTACCCTACATATTCTACACCTCTTGTTCCTCCAGATGAATTTTGTTATTATTTTATCCACCTCTGTAAAATATTTTTGGTAGTTTGAATGGTATGGCACTGAATAGATAGATTAATTTAGTTAAAATTGTCATTTTTATTATGTTAGCTTGGCCAAACCATAAGCAACAACTGTTTCCTAATTATGTTCGTATAGTCCCTGGGTCCATCTTGGCAGATAGACTCCCAAATATTTTTTAGAGTCTACAGTAACTTTGAATGGACTGTCTCTTTCTATCTCTTACTGTTGGGCTTTATTAGTAGTGTATAAGAAAGCCAAGGATTTATGTCAGTTTATTTTATATCTTGCTTCTTTGCTAAAGTCGTTTATTATTTCAAGTAGCTTTTTACTTTATCCTATAGGAATTTCTAAGTAAATCATCATATCATCTGCAAAAAAGTGATAATTTAGTTCCTTCTTTGCTTATTCTATTTCTTTCAATTTCTTTTTCTCCTCTTATTGCTGCATCTAATGTTTCTAATACCAAATTGAATAGAAGGGGTGATAATGAACATCCTTGTTTCAACCCTGATCGTATTGGGAATGCCTCTAGCTTGTCTCTATTACAAATATGCTTGTTGATGGTTTCAGGTAGATGCTATTTATAATTTTAAGGAAGGCTCCATTTATTCCTATGCCTTCTAGTGTTTTTAATGGGAATTGGTGTTTTTTTTCAAAAGCTTTTTCTGCATCTATTGAGATGAGCATATGATTTCTGTTAGTTTTGTTGTTGATATGATCAATTATGCTAATAGTTTTAATAATATTGAGCCAGCCTTACATTCCTGGAATACATACTGCCTGGTCATTGTGTATTATCCTTTTGATAGGTTGCTGCAACCTTTTTGCAAATATTTTATTTGAAATTTTCGCATCAATATTCATTAAGGAAATTGCTTTATAATTTTCTTTCTCTGTTTTGACTCTAACTGTTTGGGTATTAGTACCATATTTGTGTTGTAAAAAGAATTTGGTAGGACTCTTTCTTCACCTATTTTCCCAAATAGTCTACAAAGTATAGGAATTAATTGCTCTTTAAATGTGTGATAAAATTCACATGTAAAACCATTTGGCCCTGAAGATTTTTTTCTAACAAGTTCATTGATGGCTTGCTCAATTTCTTTTTCTGCCATGGGGTTATTTATAAATTTTACTTCATCTTCTATTAACATGGACAATTTATGTTTTTTTCAGATAGATATTCATATCCCTAAGGTTGTCGAATTTATGGGCATACAATTGGGCAAAATAATTCCTAATTATTGTTTTGATTTCCTGTTCACTAGAGGTGAATTCACCCTTTTCAATTTTGATACTGGTAATTTGATTATCTTCTTTCTTTTTTAATCAAATTGACCAAAGTTTTATCAATTTTATTGTTTTTTTTTAATAAAACCAGATTTTTGTTTTATTTATGAATTCAATAGTTTTCCTGGTTCCAATTTAATTAATTTCTCCTTTGATTTTCAGTATTTCTAATTTCACATTTAATTGGGGATTTTCAATTTGTCATTTTCTTACTTTTTCAGTTGCATGCCTATTTCATTGAACTCCTTTTTATCTCTTTTATTCATATAAGCATTTAGAGATATAAAACTTCCCCTAAGAACTGTTTTTGCTGCATCCCATAAGTTTTGGTACGTTGTCTCATTATTGCCATTCTCTTGAATGAAGTTATTAATTGTTTCTATGATTTGTTCTTTGGCTTACTCATTCTTTAGAATTAGATTATTAAGTTTCCAATTAATTTTTAGTTTATTTTTTCATGGTTCTTTACTACAAATAATTTTTATTGCATGATGATTTGAAAAGTATGCTTTGACTATATCTGCCTTTTTGCACTAGATTGTGAGGTTTTTATGCCCTAGTACATGGTCAATTTTTGAGTATGTGCCATGTACCACTGAGAAAAAGGATATTCCTTTTTGTCCCCACTCAGTTTTCACCAGAGGTCTATCATGTCTGCTTTTTCTAAAATTCTGTTTACCTCCTTAACTTCTTTCTTATTTATTTTGAGGTTAGATTTATCAAGTTCAGAATGGGGGAGTTTGAGGTCTTCCATTATTATAGATTTGCTGTCTATTTCTTCCTGTAATTCCCTTAACCTCTCCTCTAAGAATCTACATGCCATACCATTTGTTGTCTACATGTTAAACAATGATATTGATTCATTGTTTATGGTGCCTTTTAGCAGGATGTAGTGACCTTCCATATCTCTTTTAGTTAATTCTATGTTTACTTTTGCTTTGTCTGAAATTAGGATTGTTACACCTGCTTTTTTTACTTTAGCTGAAATGCAACATATTTTACTTGAGCCTGTGTGTTTGCCCCTGTTTTAAATTTTTTTTTAGTAAACAGCATATTGTAGGATTATGGTTTTCAATCCATTCTGCTGTCTGCTTCTGTCTTATGGGAGAGTTCATCCCATTCACATTCACAGTTATGATTTCTGTTGGTGTCTTTTTTCCATCCTATTTCCCCCATGTTTATGCTTTTATTTCTCCCTTTCCCCTTCCACTCCCTAACAAAGTTTTGTTTTGACTGCCGGCTTCCTCAGTTTAACCTCCCTTTTCATTACCCTCCTTTAACTTACTGTTTTTCCACTTGCTACTTCTTCCCTCCCTTCTGACCTCCCCCCCTCCCTTTTTCCCCCTTTACCCTCCTACTGCCTGTAGTACAAGTTAGATTTCTATACTTATCAAGGTATGTTATTTCCTTCTTGAACCAGATACAATGAGACTAAAGCTCGAACACTGTGCTCCCCCTCACTTCTTTCCCTCTAATATAGTGTGTTTTTGTGCCTCTTACTTTGATGTAATTTACCCTTTTCTACTATCTCCTTTCCTCTTCTCCCAGAACCCTCCCTTTATATCTCTTAATTATTTTATTTATCATCACATCAGTTACTTTATCTTGACTCCCTCTGTCTATGTATATCTTTTTCAATTGTTGTAATAACTGTACCATTCCAAGATTGACATATATATCATATATAAATCAATGTAATCCAATAGAAGAATGTAAAAATTTCCCTTATTGAATTACATAGTTGTTTTCACCCTGTTTACATTTTTATGTCTCTTTTGAGTTATGTATTTGAAGATCTAGAACAGAGTATCCAGAGAATTAATGGAAAAAATGCTATGGAAGGTGGCCTAATTGTAACGTATATTAAACTCTTTTATAGTGCAGTAATCATCAAAACTACTTGGGCCTAGCTAAGAAACAGAGTGGTCCATCAGTGGAATAGGTTAGCTACACAAGAAACAATAGTCCATGACTATAGCAATCTAGTCTTTGATAAAGCCAAAGAATCCAGCTTTTGGCCTAAGAATTCACTATTTCAGAAAAACTGCTAGGAAAGTTGGAATATGGTATGGCAGAAAGTGGTCAAAGACCAAAATCTTACTCCATATGCTAAAATAAAGTCAAAATGGGTTCATCCTTTAGGAATAAAGGCTGATATTATAAGCAATTTGTGAGAACAAGGAATAGTTTACCTGCTAGATATATGTGAAAGGGATGAATTCATGACCCAACAAGAGATAGAGAGTATTACAAAATGCAAAATGGATAATTTTGATTAGGTTAAATTGAAAAGTATTGCATAAACAAAGCCAGGGTAGCACATATTAGGAGGGAAGCAGAAAATTGGGAGAGAATCTTTACAACCAGTTTCTCTGACAGAGGCTTCATTTCTAAAATATACAGGGAACTGAGACAAAATTATAGGAATACAAGTCATTCTCCAATTGAAAAGCGGTAGAAGGATATGAACAGGCAGTTTTCAGTGGGAGAAATTAAAGATATCCATAGGCATATGGAAAGTGTTCTAAATCATGATTGATTAGAGAATTGCAAATTAAAACAGCTCTCAGGTACGATGCCTCTCCTGTCAAATTGGCTAACATGACAGAACAGAAAAATGATAAATCCTGGAGAGGGTGTGGGAAAATAGAAACACTGTTACATTGTTGGTGGAGTTGTGAACTGATCCAGGCATTCTGGAGAGCAATTTGGAACTAAGCTCAAAATGCTATGAAGATGTTCATACCCTTTGACCCAGCAATACCACTTCTAAGTCTGTATCACAAATACATTACACAAGTGAGAAAGGGACCCATATATATATAAACATATTTATAGCAGCTGTTTTTGTGGTAGCAAAGTATTGAAAATCAAGTGGATGCCCATCATTTGGGGAATGGCTAAACAAGCTGTGGTATATGAATGTAATGGAATACTATTGTGCTACAAGAAATGGGGAACATATGGACTTCATAATAACCTGGAAAGACCTACATGACCTGATACTGACTGAACCTGAGCAGAACCAAGAGAAAAGACATATTGCTTCTGTGATGGCTGACTTTGACAGACTTGGCTCTTCTCACCAATACAAGGTTCAAAGATAGCTCAAAATGACTCATGATGGAAAGAGCTATCTATATCCAGAGAAAGAACTGCAGCGTGAGGCAAACTATTTTCTCTCTCTCTCTCTCTTTTTTCTCTTCTTTTTTGGTTTTGTTTCTTCTTTCTCATAATTCATTCCATTGGTCATAATTTCTTTAAGACTTGAATATTTTGTAAATAAGGTTAATGCAAAAGTATATGTAGAAGATATATCAGATTCCATGCCATCTTGAGGGGATAGGGGAGGGGAGGAAGGGGAAGAAAATTTGGAACTCAAAAACTTGTGGAACTGATTGTTATAAACTAAAAATAAAAAAAAATTGATTTTTTTTAATTTTAAAAAGAAAGTGAAAATTGTTTTTACATGTAACTGAGGAAAATTAAAATACTTAAAAAAGAAGAAACTTCAACCCATCATTCTTATTTTCACAATCTGGTGGCAAATAGAGGAGGCATAATCCCTTTAAATATGTCTTCCTGTTCAATTCTTGAAGACAGCAGGGAGCCAAAATAGAGAAAATGCAGGGACTCACCTGAGCTCTCTCAAATTCCCTCTGAAATAACTTTAAATAATACCACAAAAGAAATTCTGGAGTGGAAGAATACACAAAGGAACATGGTGAAACAATTTCCCACCCCAACAAAACTTACAAGGTTGGCATAAAATGTCTGCCCACCAGGGTGAGAGTGGAGCACAGTTCAGTGCAGGTTAGAACAATGTAGAACAGGCCCCATCAGACACCAAGCAGGCTTTCAGAGTGACTGAATCAGAAGCAGCAGGGTCTGCTTATGGAGCTCTCAGGCCATAGACAGTATGAACATTATCCAACTGGTCAGAAGGATATTACAGTGATCTCTTTGCTAGCAGTGGAGAATGACTCCGTTGCATTGCCCATACTCAGATGCAGTTCACAGTCCCAGCCTAAGACAGAGCACTAGCACACCAGTGCTTGTGGCAATAGGGGAGCTGGGGCCCTGGTCACAGCTTCAGGGTGGGAAAGAATGGGTATGGTTACTCATAGACCAGAGCACAACATAGTAAATTAATAAATACACTTTTCCTTATATCAAAGCACCTTGAAAGAACTGAAAACTTGTAAGTCCTTACTTGTATATGAAAATAGCTGAACAAAATCCCTAAATTTTGGGTCAGTGTTCTCTCCACCCTGGAAGAAGAGCCCTACTTTAGCAGTGACTATTCAATGACAATCAAGAAATAGGCTTTAAAATGGGCAAACAATAGAAATATAATTCAGACCATAGAAAATTACTATGGTGATAAGAAAGATCAAAACACAAACTCAGAAGAAGATAACAAAGTTAAAACTGCTACATTCAAAGTCTAAAAGAAAAAAAAATGAACTAATTTCAGGCCATAGAAGGGCTCAAAAATCATTTGAAAAATCAAGCAAGGGAAAAATTGGGAAAAGAAATGCAAGTGATTGAAGAAAATCATGAAAAGCGAGTCAATAGTTTGGTAAAGGAGGCACAAAAAATACTGAAGAAAAACACCTTAACCAAACAGAATAGGGTAAATGGTAAAAGAGGTACAAAAATCCAGTGAGGAGAAGAATGATGTGGAAGTCAGAATTGGCCATATGGAAAAAGAGGTTCAAAGATTAACTGAAGAAAGGAATTCCTGCTGTAAGAGCTGGGAGGCAGCATACAAGAACGGGACAGCCAGCAAGGCATGGTTAGGGGCTGCCCTGGAGCCTCATCAGGTTACTCTTGAGGGGCTACTCAGTGTTTGAGTTTGTGGCCAAGGAGAGGTGTCAAGTCAGTGGAGGGAGCCGTGTTCAAGAGCCTCTATCACTTGGGGCCCAGGTCATCACCACCATTCAGGTGTCACCAATGAAGGACAGGGGAGGTGTGAGTAGAGGCAAGAAGGAGCCTGAGTACAGTCGGGGAGTAAGGGACAAACCATGAGTGTGGACAGGATAAAAAAAAATTCTTCTGAGGAAGATACCATTTGGAGAACAGAAAAAGGCAGCATGAGGCAAAAAGATAGGAAGAATGCTTTCATGGCTGAACCAGTGAGTCAGTGATGAAGATGCTGGTTGGCATACAGTTAGTCAAAAATCTGAATTTTTAAACATAGGTTGAAGTTTCCTAAATCCTAGGGAGAAGCATTTCCCATTGTTATATTACCTCTAAAGAACAGAGAAAATTATTCATAAGAATTAGACCTGGCCAATGGTCTCCAATGCCTTTAATATTAATTCTTGATACCTATGAAGTTTTCAGCCTTTGTTTCCTTTCTCCATCAAATGTGGAAAAGTGGACTCTAGTCACTGCCATTAAAATAAGATGACCTCAATTTTGTCATCAGGATGATAAAGTTTTACTTGAAGTGACCAGTACCTAATCTGTAGCGCATCTTATCTGAGAATTTCTCAATGTATAAAGCAAATGTGGTCCTCAATCAAGATGTGCACTTACTTCTGGACTGTGATTATATTAGGTTGTAGTAAGCCTGAAGGAATAAAAGAGGAAAGTAATTTCTCACCGATATCATAAGATTTAACAAAATTAATAACCCACACATTACACATCTAGTTATTGCAGTAGCATTTTTTTGGACAGGAATAAGGACTGGCTCTGTGACTTCAGCGAACTACCAATGAGCACCTTTATCTTCCAGTGTAGTTCTGGACCATCTCTGAAATTTATAGTCATAGAAGATTTCCTAGAACACTAAGAGGTTAAGTTACTTGTCCACCATCTCATAATCTGAATATGAATAAAAGTTTAGACTTGATCCTAGGACTTCTGGCTCCAAGCCCAGCACGAAGACACAGAGGCAGTAGGTGGAGTGCCATGTGTGAGGAAGGGAGAGAAGATCAATTTGACTGAATCACATAGGAAAGGACGAAGAGTAACATCCAATGAGCATGGAAAGTTAGGTTGGAGGACTGGTTACAAAAGGCTTTAACAGCTAAATGGAGGATTTTTTTTGCCCCCAAGAAACATAGGCAGTCTGTGGAGTTGATTAAGTCAGGGAGTAACATGGTCCAACATATGCATAAGGAAAATTACTTTAGCAACAATGTGTAGGATGGGCCAAAATAATGAGAGACTTATGGCAAAGAGGTCAATAAAACTATTGTAATAACATAAGTGAGAAGTCATGAGGACTTGACCTAATGATATAGTTATGCTTTTTGAGAGAAGGCGTCAAATCTGACAGACATGAAAGTAGACAATTTGGCAACTTCTTGAATGTTGGGTGTGACAGAGTGGGGAGTTGAGGTTACTACCAAGATTACAAAACTAGGAGATTGAAAGATGATAGATGTTGGTGTTTCTGAACTAGAGCAGTTTGGGAGAGGAGGAAAGGTTTGAGGGCAAACATAAGCTTCCGGAGTGTCTGTGGATAATCATGCTCAGCCCTGCCAAATAAGGACTATACTGTTTTCACTCTACCTTGTGAGCATGCTATTTTTTATTTATTTTTTTGACATAGAAAATGTTTTATTAATAATAATGTTGAAAAGTGTATATACCAATTTAATTACAAAGCACTTTTAACCTCAGCAATCATTACAATAAAACAGCAGATTTAACAGTCTTATTTACAACTACAGTAATAGTTTACAAAGCTTTTAATTAATATTTCCTCTATTTAGTCCTCCTCTGCCTCTCATTGCATGGGTCACACTTGTCTGTCAGTTAAACTGGCAACCCTGGACCCTTGCTCTCAAATTCAGAGGCTGAAGCCTAACTCAATGGGAAGGCCAAGTTGACTATTGCTAGTTCCTGCAGAAGAGCTGGATAAAGGATCTTGGCTGGTAGAAGGAATATCAGACTCATCCGAAGCCTGAACAGTCTCTTCCTCCTGATATCTCTCAATTTCTAGGCTGGCTTCTGACTAATTCCTTCAGATTCTGTCTGCACAACTACTTCATCTCCATCATCATCTGTCCCTTTTTCTGCAGTCATGGATAAATTGTGGATCTTGTGACCATTAGAACCTACTGAGATGTGTGCTCAGAAGCATCAACAATAGTACTTTCCATAAATACAATCATTGGAGCTGCAACTTATAGGGAAGTAGTAGGAACATTTTGGCCACCAGATTCTTCTTCATGTGCTAGGAAGAGTGGTGTTTCACACATACTTAAACCTCCTTGATATGCAAGCTGACCTAGCTCTAAGTGGCCAGAACATGTTTGTGGCATATCTTGAGGGAGTCCAAACTGGAATCTAGGAACACCAGCAACCTGAGGTGAATGAATCACTTCTACAAATCCATCTGTATGATGTGGTATACTGTTTAAGTTTCTCCCTATCCATCAAGTCTAGGCCTTTTTGTATTGAGATGCCATTCATGACCATCTGCATAAAAGAATTACACCTAATGGAATTGTTTTTATTAGTGTTTGCCTGGCATACATTGGCATGATCTCCAACTCCTCGAACAGAATCCTGTTTAAGGAAACTGAAGAATCCTTTTTAAAAACATCTCACTGAGCATCTTGGTTGGGTGGGAAAGCTCATAAAACTTCAAAAACCATTTGGAAGAATGTTGGTTCACCTAGGATCTCCATTTTGGATGCTGTGGAATGACTGGACCCATTGGAGACATATTGATCTTTTGCTTCCAGTCTATAATTCATTGTGTGGATTTTCAAAAGGTTGTCTGCACAGGTTAGGTGTGCTGCTTTCAGATAAATTTTGCTTCATTGTATGATTAAGTACAGTTGTCTGTTGTAATGCAGTATACATTCTGAGTATACAAGCACAAATGGATGGATTAACAGTGAATCCTTATAACTTTGTTGGCTCGTAATGTTGCACACAGAGCCACAAAGAACATAACTAGTTCACTAAGAATCACATGCTTTAAGTGACTAGGAACCCAAAAAGGTTCTCCTAAGTTTTCTAAATATTCCAGGAAGTTGTGAAGCAAGTGTTAAAAAAAAAATGAGACTGGAAAACCCTATCTTTTGAAAGTTATCTGAAGGCATATACCACTCTACAAGCCCTGTCTTGCTGCAGTTTGAGGACTCTACATGCCTTTTGGATTGTGACTAAAACTGACAACTGCACCTTAAAAATGAATAAAATATAGAATAGAAAATAAAAAAAAAACAAGAAAAAGTACTCCTTAATAAGTAGGATTGATTAAATTGGAAAAGATAGTACAAAGGTTCACTGAAGAAAATAATTCCTTAAAAATTAGAATTAGAATTAGGAAGATAATGACTTTTTGAGACATCAGAAAACAACAAAACAAATTCGAAATAATGAAAATAAATAGAAGAAACTGTTAAATATCTCCCTGAAAAGCAACTGACCAGGAAAATAACTGAGGGAAAATAATTTAAAGTTATTAGACTACTTGAAAGCCATGATAAAAAAAAATCTAGACATCATCTTTCAAGAAATTATCAAGAAAAAATTCTCTGATATTGTAGAAGTAGGAGATAAAATAGAAATGGAAAGAATCCACCAATCTCTGACTGAGCGAGATCCCCAAATGAAAACTCCCAGGAATACTACAGCCAAATTCAAGAATACCCAGGTCAAGGAGGAAAAATATTACAAGCAGTCAGAAAGAAACAATTCAAGAATTGTGGAGCCACAGTCAGGATAAAATTTAGCAGTTTCAACTAATGTAGGATCAGAGGGCTTGGGATATAATGTTCTGGAGGGCAAAGGAGATAGAATTACAGTCAAGAATTACCTACCCAGAAAAAATACTGTAATCCTTCAGAGGAAAAATAAAAATTCAATGAAATTGAGGACTTTCAAGCATTCCTGATGAAGACCAGAGCTGAATAGAAAATTTGATTTTTTAAATACGACTCAAGAGAAGCATAAAAAAGTAAACAGGAAAGGAAAATTATAAGAGACTCAATAAGATTAAATGATTTACATTCCTATATGGTAAGTTGATACTTGCAACTCATAAAAATTATTGGGGAAGTAAGGAGTATTCATAGACAGGGCACAGTTGTGATTTTAATATGAGATGACATAAAAAAAAATTAAGAGTTGAGGAAGAGAAATGCATTGAGATAAGGCAAAAGGGAGTGGTAGAATGGGGTAAATTATCTCACATAAAAGACGCAAGAAAAAACTTTCATAGTGGTGGGGAATATGGGCAAGGTGGTAGGGAACAGTTAATCCTTATTCTCATTGGAATTGGCTCAAAGAGAAAATAACAAACACACTCACTTGAGAATAGAAATCTATCTTACCCTATTGAAAATTCAGAAGGGAAAAAGATAAAAGAAGAGCATATGGGACTGACAGAAAAATTTGCACATTAGGTGAGTTGGTAATCAGAAGCAAACACTTTTGAGGAGGGACAGGGTGAAAGGAAAGAGATAGTATAATAAATGGGGGGAAATAAGATGGAAGGAAATATAGTTAGGGATCATAACTATGAAAAAATTGTGCAACATATTTCCCAGATAAACGTCTCAGTTATCAAATATATAGAGAACTGAGTCAAATTTTTAAAAACAAGAGCCATTCCCCAGTTAGTAGATAGTAAAAATATATGAAAAAAGTTTTCAGATGAAATATTCAAAGCTATCAATAGCCAAATAAAAAAAGTTCTAAATCACCATTGATTAAGAACTGCAAATTAAAACCTCTCTGAGGTATCACCGCAAACTTATCAGATTAGTGAATAGGAAACAAAAGGAAATTGCCAAATTTTGAAAGGGATGTGGGAAAATTGAGATGTTAATGCACTGTTGGGGGAGTTTGAACTGATCTAACCATTTGGGAGAGCAATTTGGAGCTATGCTTAAAGGACTATAAAAACATCCATATTCTTTGATCCAGGAAAATCACTACTAGGTCTGCATCCCAAAAGAATTGAAAACCAAAAAGGAAAAAGAATTATATGTACAAAAACATTTATAGCAGCTCTTTTTTAGTGGCAAAGAACTGGAAATTTAGGGGATGAAAATCAATTTGGAAATTACTGAAGAAATTGTAGTATATCATTGTGATAAAATATTCTTGTGCTGTAAGAAACAATGAGCAGAATGCCCTCAGCAATATCTGGAAAGACTTACATAAACTGATAACAAGAGAAATGAACAGAACCAGGAGTGCATCATATATGGTAGCAGCAATATTTGATGATGATCAACTGTGAGTGACTTAGTTTTCTTAGAAATACAATGATCTAAGATAACTCTGAAGCACTTATAATGAAAAAAATGCTATTCATTTGCTGAGAAGGAAATTATGGAATCTGAATACAGATTGAAGTATACTTTAAAAAATCTTTAAAACTTTTTCTTAAGGTTTTTTTTATCTTTTTTTACAACATGATTAATATGAACATTTTTTGCACAAATACACCCATATATACATATATGTGTGTGTGTGTGTATATATACATATATGCATGTATATATACATATATGTGTGTGTGCTTGTGTTTGTTTGTGTGTATATATCATAAATATATTTATGTATATACATATATATGTGTGATATATGTGTATGTATATATATATATATATATACATATATACACATATATAAATTGCTTGCCTTCTCAATGAGGTACAAGGTGAAGGAGGGCGAGAATTTGGAACTCAAAATTTTTAAAAGTAAATTTCAAAAATTGTTTTTATATGTAATTGGAGGAGCATAAAAATGTAAATAAATATTTTTAAATAAATACTTGAAGCCTCCTGTCATGTTCTTTCTGAGTCATCTCTTCTTCAGGATAAATAATATCAATTCCTTCAACCAATCTTAATGCATCAAGAACTTGAGATCCTTCATTCCCCTGTTTACTTTCCTTTGGATGCTCTTCACTTAATAAAAGTTCTTCTTAAACTTTTGCTCCTAGACTAACAACACCTACCAATAAAGCCACAACCATCATTACCACCTCCACCAATAACTAAAATCATGCAGTACTTTAAGTTTGTAAAAAGACTTGACGTATCATCTCATCATCTTCACACAGATCCCAATGAGGTAAATGTTATTATTATCCCAATTTTATAGATGATGAAACTTAGGCTAATACTGAGAAAAGTTAAATGATTTATTCAAGGTCACAGGACTCTCTGAGGCAAGATTCAAACTGTGGCTTTCCTTATTAATGTGTCCAATCCTCTCTCCATTTATAAAAGCTAGTTGACTTCAGTGGCAAAATGAAATTCACCAGGTATCATTTGATGTGGCCAGAGTACAACATAACTATCTCCTTAATATTGCTTGTTATTTTTTCTAGTCTATAAAAAATAATTTTGGGTAGTTTAATTGGTATGGCACTGAACAAGTGAATTAACTTAGGAAAATTGTTATTTTTATTATGTTAGGTTGGCCTAACCATGAGCAATTGATATTTTTACCAATTATTTACATCTGACTTCATTTCAGTGAAAAGTGTTTTTTTTAATTGTATTCATATAGTCCCTGGGTTTTATTTAGCAGGTAAACTCCCACATATTTTATGTCCACAGTAACTTTAAATGGAATTTCTTTTTCTGTATCTTGCTGTTGGGCTTCATTAGTAATATATAAGAATGCTGAAGATTTATGTGAGTTTATTTTATATCTTGCAATTTTTCTAAAGTTATTTATTACTTTAAGTAGTTTTGCACTTGATTCCCTAGGGTGCTCTAAGTATATCATCATATAATCTGCAGAGTGATAGCTTAGTTTTTTCTTTGTCTATTCTAATTCCTTCAATTTGTTTTTCTTCTCTTATTGTTAAAGATAACATTTCTAGTACCATATTGAACAACACTGGTAATAATGCACATCCTTGTTTCACCCCCTATCTTACTGGAAATGCGTCTAGCTTATCCCTGTTACATATAATGCTTGCTGGTGGTTTGAGGTAGATGCTACTTCTCATTTTATAGAAGGGTCAACTTATCCCTATGCTCTCTAGTTTTTTTAATAGCAATGGGTGTTGTACTTTTGTATCAGTAAGGCAAGATTCATGACCTCGAGGATGACCATTAACATGCCTGCATGGTTTGGAACTGCAAAGTATGAAAAATTCTTCAGAGAGCAGGCAGAGGAAGTATAACATTTATTTAGATTCCAGAGGATAAAATCCCAAGACCAATAACTCCAATTCTATATAGCAGTAATTATATCCCAAAATCAGTAAGCCCACCTCAATGTATCAACAAGGAAATTATAACACAGTATTATAGCAAGGAACCACGTCATCCTGTAACCTTCCTCCATACCAGGACCTTCTCAAAACAATTACTCATGAAATCTATCTGTCTTTTTGCCAGTGTCCTCTTTGCAGTTCTGAAAGCCCTTGCTGGTCTCAGAGTCCCTGAAGTCTCCTGGATTCTCTGGAATCTCAGTTCTCTAATTTCACAATACTGCAGATTCTCAGCTCTTTGATCTCTGCAATACTCTTGTTCTGCACACTCCTCTCTGTAGTCTCTCTCAATGCTGCCTCTCTCTCAATGTCTACTGCCTCAATGTCTTCTTGATGTCTGCTTCTCAATTTTGATGCTCACAGTTCTGTTCCTCTTCAATTCTGGTTCTCTAACACTCTGCCCTCTCTTTATATACAATCCTAGCCAGCATCTGATTGCTTCGAACTCAGGCCTCTGATTGGCTGAATTCATGGTTGATTAGATCTCAGTGCATATAACTTTGGCTCTGGTCTTAGCAACTCCCCTTAGGACCTTGAGGCCTTCAAGTCCACTTCTGCTTAGTAGCTAGTAATTAGAGACTTTAAGCCTACTTACAAACAATGATATAATCAGGCTTTCCCACCTAGCCAAACCTGAGGCCTAATGAAGGGGCGGGGGGGGGGGGGGGGGGGGGGGGGAGGGAGGGAAGATGGTTGATCACATTATTACTACAGTTTTGTCCAAAGCTTTTCCTGGATCTATTGAGATATACATATGTTTGTTTGTTTTTTTCTGGTATTGTTGTTGGCATGATCAATTATGCTGATATTTTTCATAATACTGAATCAGGTTGCATACCTAGAGTAAATCCTACCTTGTCATTATTATTCTAATGATATTCTAGTGATAAGTTGCTATAATCCTTTTGCTAATGTTTTATTTAAATTTTTTTCATCTATATTCATTAGGGAAATTCGTAAATAATTTCCTTTCTCTCTTTTGACTCTTCCTGGTTTAGGTATCAGTACCATATTTGTGTCATGAAAAGAATTTTGTAGGACTCTTTCTGTATCTACTTTCCCAGATAGTCTATAAAGTATTGGAATTAATTATTCTTTAAATGTTTGATAGAATTCGCTTGTAAATCCATCTGTCCTTGGAGATTTTTTTCTAAGGGAGTACATTGATGTTTTTTTTTTTTCAAATTGCTTTTTCTGAGATGGAATTTTTAAAGTATTTTACTTTCCCTTCTGTTAATCTGGGCAATTTACATTTTTGGAAATATTCATCCATTTCCCTAAGATTGGCAAATTTATGTGCACACAATTGGGCAAAATAATTTCTCATTATTTTTTTCAATTTCTTCTTCATTAGAGGTGAATTCACCCTTTTCATTTTTGATACTGGTAATTAGTTTTTCTTAATTTTTTTTAAATTAAGATTTTTTATTTTTAGTTTACAACACTCAGTTCCACATGATTTTGAGTTCCAGATTTTCTTCCCCACAATTGTCCCCCCTTCCCGAGATGGCATGGAGTTCAATATATCTTCTATATATAACTTCACATTGAACCTCTTTACACAATAGTCAAGTTGTTAAGAAGAATTAGGACCAATGGAATGAATCATGTGAAAAAATAAACAAAACAAAACAAAAGAAAACAAAAAACAAAAGAGAAAAAAGAAAGAAGAAAAAGGGAAAAAAGGAGAACAAACAGTATGCCTCAATCTGCATTCAGACTCCATAGTTCTTTCTCTGGAGGTAGGTAGCTCACTCCATCATGAGTCTTTGAACCTTATATTGCTGAGAAGAGTGAAAGCTAACAGGGTTAGTCATAACAGAATGCATATATCACTTTGGGATTCAACCAAAGAAGTGATATTTCTGGGTCAAAGGGTATGAACATTTTTATGGCCCTTTAGGCATAGTTCCAAATTGCTCTCCAGAATGGCCGGATCATTTCACAACTGCACCAGCAATGTAACAATGTTCCAATTTTCCCACATCCTCTCCAGCATTTATCATTTTCCTGTTTTGTCACTTTAGCCAATCTGACAGGAGAGATGTGATACCTAATAGTTGTTTTGATATGCATTTCTCTAATCAACAATGCTTTAGAAAAATTTTTCATATGCCTTTATATATCTTTAATTTCTTCCTCTGAAAACTGCCTGTTCATATTCTTTGACAATTTCTCCATTGGGGAATAACTTGTTTTTCAAAAATTTTGCTCAGTTCCCTGTATATTTTAGAGAGGAGGCCTTTATTGGAGACACTAGTTGGAGAAAAGTTCTCCCAATTTTCTGCTTCCCTCCTAATCTTTGTTGCATTGGCTTTTTTATACAAAAGCATTTCAATTTAGCATAATCAAAATTGTCCATTTTGCATTTTGTAATGCTCTATATCTCTTGTTGTCTTATGATTTCTTTGCTTTCCCATGAATCTGATAGGTAAACTATTGCTTGCTCTACCAAATTGATTATATTATCAGCGTTTATTCCTAAATCATGAAGCCATTTTGATTTTATTTTTGTATATGATGTAAGATATTAGTCTAATCCCAGTTTCTGCCCTACCATTTTCCAATTGTCCCAGAAGTTTTTGTGAAATAGTGAAATCTTAGCCCAGAAGCTGGATTCTTTGTGTTTATCAAAGAATAGATTGCTATAGTCATTGGCTACAGCATCTTGTGTACCTAACCTATTCCACTGATCCATGACTCTGTATCTTAGCCAGGACCAGGTAGTTTTGATGACTGCTGCTTTATAGTACAGTTTAGTATCTGGTATGGCAAGGCCACCTTCCTGGAATTTCTTTTCATTAATTCCCTAGATAATCTAGACTTCTTGTTCTTCCAGATGAATTTTGTTATTATTTTATCCAGCTCTGTAAAATAATAGTAGTTTGATTGGTATGGTGCTGAAAAAATAAATTAATTTACATTAAATTGTCATTTTTATTATATTAGCTCAGCCTAACCATGAGCACTGATATTTTTCCATTTATTTGGATCTGACTTTATTCAGGGGAAAAGTGTTTCCTAATTATGTTCATATAGACCCTGGTTTTGTCTTGGCAGATAGACTCCCAACTATTTTATAGTGTCTACAATAACTGTGAATGGACTTTTTCTTTCTATCTCTTGCCATTGGGTTTTGTTAGTAATGTATAGGAATGCCAAGGATTTATGTGGGTTTATTTTATATCCTAAAGGTTTGTTAAAGTCATATATTATTTCAAGTAGTTTTTTACTTGATTCTCTAGGATTGTCTAAGTAAATCATCATATCATCTGCAAAAAGTGATGATTTACTTTCTTCTTTGCCTACTCTAATTCCTTCAATTTCTTTTTTTCCTCTTATTGCTACAGCTAACATTTCTAGTACCAAGTTGAATAATAAGGGTGATAATGGACATCCTTGCTTCACCCCTCATCTTATTGGGAATGCAAATAGCTTATCCCCATCACAAATAATGCTTGTTGATGGTTTCAGATAGATTCTATTTATAATTTTAAGGAAGGCTCCTATTTATTCCTACATTTTCTAGTGTTTTTAATAAGAATGGGTGTTGTATTTTGTCAAAGGATTTTTCTGCATCTATTGAGATGATCATATGGTTTCTGCTAGTTTTGTTGTTGATATGACCAATTATGCTGGTAGTTTTCCCAATATTGAGCCAGCCTTGCATTCCTGGAATAAATCCTGCCTGCTCATAGGGTATTATTCTCTTGATAAGTTGCTGCAATCTTTTTGCTAATATTTTATTTAAAATTGTTGCATCAATATTCATTAGGGAAATTGGTCTATAATTTTCTTTCTCTCTTTTGACTCTACCTGCTTGGGTATTAGTACCATATTTGGGTCATAAAAAGAATTTGGCAGGATTCCTTTTTCACCTATTTTCCCAAATAGTCTATAAGGTATAGGAGTTTATTGTTCTTTTAATGTTTGATAAAATTCACATGCAAAACCATCTGGCCCTGGAGAGTTTTTCCTGGGAAGTGCTTTGATGGCTTGCACAATTTCTTTTTCTGAGATGGGGTTATTTAGAAATTTTACTTCCTTTTCTGTTAACCTGGGCATTTGTATTTTTGTATATATTCATCCATACCCCTAAGGTTGTCAAATTTATGGGAATACAACAGGACAAAATAATTACTAATTATTGTTTTAATTTCCTCTTCATTGGAGGTGAATTTACCCTTTTCATTTTTGATACTGGTAGTTTGATTTTCTTCTTTCTCTTTTTTTAATCAAATTGACCAAAGGTTTATCAATTTTATTGCTTTTTTTTTCATAAAACCAGCTCTTGTTTTTATTTACTCTTTTAATAGTTTTCTTAATTTCAATTGTATTAATCTCTCCTTTGATTTTCAGTATTTCTAATTTGGTACTTGGTTGGAGATTTTCAATTTGTTCTCTTTCTAGCTTTTTCAGTGGCATGCCCAATTCATGGATCTCCTTTTTTCTGTATTTTATTCATGTAAGTGTTTAGAGATATAAAAATTCCCCTAAGACCGGCTTTTCCTGCATCACATAAATTTTGGTGTGTCATCACAGTATTGTCATTCTCTTGAAAGAAGTTGTTAATTTTTTCTATGATTTATTCTTTGGCCTACTTAAGAATTAGATAATTTAGTTTCCAATTAATTTTCAGCTTATTTTTCCATGGTTCTTTATTACAAATCATTTTTTTCTCCTAATTTTTTATTGTTCTACTTAATTATTATTCAGTACTTTCGGTTTCGGCACTCATTTCCACAAGAGTTCAAATTACAAATTTTGTTGATTTATTTAATATTTTAGTTTTTAGCATTGTTTTTCACAAGAGTTTGAATTACAAATTTTCTCCCCATTTCTACCCTCTCCCCCACCCCAAGGTGGCAAATTTTCTGATTATCCTGTTCCCCAATCAACCCTCCCTTCTGTCACCCCACTCCTCCCCAATTCCCTTTCCTTTACTTTCTTGTAGGGCAAGATAGATTTCTATGCCCCATTGCCTGTATATCTTATTTCCTAGTTGCATGCAAAAACTTTTTGTTGAGCATCTTCTTTTATAACTTTGAGTTCCAAATTCTTTCCCCTCTTCCCTCCCCACCCTCCCTCCTTAAAAAGGCAAGCAGTTAAACAGAGGCCACATGTGTATAATTATGCAAAACCCTTCCACAATACTCATGTTGTGAAAGAATAACTATGCTTTGCTCCTTCCCATCCTATCCCTCTTTGTTCAATTTTCTCCCTTGACCCTGTCCCTTTTCAAAAATGTTTGCTTTTGATTACCTCCTCCCCCTATCTTCCCTCCCTCCTATCTCCTTCTTTCTTCTTTCCTGCGTGGTTAGATACCCAATTGACTGTGTATATTATTCCCTTCTGAAGTCAAATCCAATGAGAGCAAGATTCCCTTATCCCCCTTGCCTGCCTCCGCTTCCCTTCCAACAAACTGGTTTTATTGACACTTTTATGCAGGATGATTTACCCCTTTCTATCTCTCCCCCTATCTCTCTCTCAATATATTCTTCTCTCATCCTTTATTTTAATTTTATTTTTTTAAATATCATCCCTTCATATTCAACTCACCATGTGTCCTCTGTCCATATACATATGAGTATATTCCCTTCACCTACCCTGATACTTAGGTCTCATGAATTATACACATCATCTTTCCATGGTGGAATGTAAACAAAAAAGTTCAGGTTTAGTAAGTCCCTTATGATTTTTCTTACTTGTCTAACTTTTCATGCTTCTCTTGATTCTTGTGCTTGAAAGTCAAATTTTCTATTCAGCTTTGTTTTTTCTCACTGAGAAAGTTGGAAAGTCCTCTATTTTATTGAAAGTTCATATTTTTGGGGGGGCAGAGCCAAGATGGCACCTGGAAAGCAGGGACTTGATGAAGCTCCCCACCAGGTCCTTCCAAACACCTATGAAAATGGTTCTTAATAAATTCTAGAGCTGCAGAACCCACAAAATAGCAAAGGGAAGCAGAGCTCCAGACAAAAACAGCCTGGATGGTCGCTGGTAATGATCTTTCCAAAAGAGCTGGGAGTAGAGAGGAGCAGAACCCAGCATGGGCTGTGACAGGACGAAGCAGACCATGAGCCAGGCAGAACAGGCATCACATCCTGAATCAGTTAGCTGTGGAAGCTACAAGATTTCTCAAGCAACACACACAAAAGACAACAGATGAGGTTCATTTGAAAAGCTGCTGGGAGAGAATGAAAAGAGTTTGCAGAGGTGGTGCAGATCTGAAACTGTTTCTAGGCAAAATTAGCATATGAAAAGGAGGTCCAAAAGAACAGTGAAGAAAATACTACTTTAAAAATTAGATTGGATCAAGTGGAAGCTAGCTACTTTAGAAGAAATCAAGATTTTATAAAACAGAACCAAAGGAATGAAAAAAATGAAAGATGATGTCAAATATCTTATTGGAAAAGCCACTGACCTGTAAAATAGATCCAGGAGTGATACTTTAAAAATTATTGGACTACCTGAAAGCCATGATAAAAAAAGAAGAGCCTAGATATCATCTTTCAAGACATTATCAAGGAGAACTGCCCTGATGTTCTACAGCCAGAGGGTAAAATAGAAATTCAAAGAATCCACCAATTGACTCCTGAAAAAGATCTCAAAAAGAAATATTCTAGGAATAATGTCACCAAACTGCAGAGCTCCAAGATGAAGGAGAAAATATTGCACGCAGCCAGAAATAAACAACTTGAGTATTGTGGAAATGCAATCAGAATAATACAAGATCTAGCAGCTTCTTCATTTAGGCATCGAAGGGCTTGGAATATGATATTCTGGAGGTCAATGGAGCTAGGATTAAAACCAAGAATCACCTACCCAGAAAAACTGAATATCATGTTCCAAGGCAAAATATGGATTTTCAATAAAATAGAGGACTTTCTCAGTGAAAAGACCAGAGCTGAATAGAAAATTTGACTTTAAACACAAGAATCAAAGAAGCATGATAAGGTAAACAGGAAAGAGAAGAAATAAGGGACTTACTAAAGTTGAATTGTTTTGTTTACATTCCTACACAAAAAGATGATGTGTCTAATTCGTGAGACCTCATTGTTAGAGTAGCTGAAGGGAATATACATACACACACACACACACACACACACACACACACACACACACACACGGGGAGGGAGGGAATAACATACAGACACAATTTGGTATCTTCCCCCACAGGAAAGAAGGAGGAAGGAGATAGGAGGGAGGGCACATGGGGGAGGAGGTAATCAAAAGCAAACACTTCTGAAAAGGGACAAGATCACAGTAGAAAACTGAATAAAGTGGGAGAGGATAAGAAGGAGCAAAATATAGTTAGACTTTCACAACATGAGTATTGTGGAAGAGATTTACATAATGATATGCATGTGGCCTATGTTGAATTGCTTGCCTTCTTAGGGAGGGTGGGAATGGAGGAAAGAGAGAAGAGAATTTGGAACTCAAAGTTTTAAAAGAATATGTTCAATAAAAAAGTTTTTGCATGCAACTGGGAAATAAGATATAAAAGCAATGGAGCATAAGCATCTATCTTGCCCTACAAGAAATTAAGGGAAAAGGGGATGAAGAGGAGTGGGGTGACAGAAAGGAGGGCTGACTGGGGAATAGGGCAACCAGGATAAAGGCCATCTTGGAGTGGGGGGGGAGATTTTAGAAATGGGGAGAAAATTTGTAATTCAAACTCTTGTGAAAAACAATGCTAAAAACTAAAAATATTAAATAAATTAAATAAATCAGCAAAAATAATTAAAAAAAATCAAATTAAGGGATCAGAGAGGAATATATTGAGAGTGAGATAAAGGGAGAGACAGAATGGGGTAAATTATCTCACATAAAAGTGGCAAGAAAAACCATTTCCTTGGAAGGAAAGAGAGTGCAGGTGAGGGTGAATGAGTGAATCTTGTTCTTATGGGATTTGACTTGAGGAGGGAATAACATGAACTCAATTGGTTATCTTGCTCCTCAGGAAAGGAGGAAGAGGATAAAAAAGGCAGGGGGAGATAGAAGGCAGGGTAGATAGGGGGAGGAAGTAATCCAAAGCAAACACTTTCAAAAAAGGGACAAGGTCGAGGTAGAAAACTAAATAAAGGGGGACTGGATAGGAGGGAGCAAAATATAGTTAGTTTTTCATGATACGAGTACTGTGGAAGTGTTTTACATAATTATACACATGTGACTTATGTTGAATTGCTTGCCTTCTTAGGGAGGGTGAGTGGGGAAGGAAGAGCGGAGAGAATTTGGAACTCAAAGTTTTAAAGCAGATGTTAAAAGAAAATTGGTTTTTGCACGCAACTGTGAAATAAGATATACAGGCAATGGGGTATATAAATCTATTTTTCCCTACAAGAAAGTAAAGGGCATGGGGGCAAGTGGGGTGACAGAAGGGAGGGACTACTGGGAACATGGCAATCAAAATATATGGGGGGGAAGGTAGAAAGGGGGAGAAAAATTTGTAATTCAAAATCTTGTGGAAATCAATGCTGAAAACTAAAAATATTAAATTTAATAATAATAATTATTATTAAAAAGACAGAATATCCATATTTTTCCATGGGGCATTATACCCAGTTGTGCTGGGTAGGTGATTGTTGGTTTTTCTTGCTCCATTGACTTCCATAATATTATATTCCAATCCTTGTGATACTTTAGGGTAGAAGCTGATAGGTCTTGTGTTATCCTGATTGTGTTTCCACAATACTCAATTTTTTTTTCTTTCTGGCTGCTTGAAATATTTTCTCCTTGATCTGGGAGCTCTGAAATTTTAGCGTAATATTGCTAGTAGTTTTCTTTTTGGCATCTTTTTCAACAGGCAGTGAGTGGATTCTTTCTATTTCTTTTTTGCCCACTGGCTCTAGAATATCAGGGAAGTTATCCTTGGTAATTTCTTGAAAGATGAGATCTAGGCTCTTTTTTTGAGCATGGCATTCAGGTAGTCCAACAATTTTTAAATTATCGCTCCTGGATCTATTTTACAGATCAGTGGTTTTTCCAGTTTTTGACATCATCTTCCATTTTTTCATTCCTTTGGTTCTGTTTTATAATATCTTGACTTCTCATAAAGTCACTAGCTTCCACTTGCTCCAATCTAAGTTTTAAGGCAATATTTTCTTCACTGTTCTCTTGTACCTCCTTTTCATTTGCTGATTCTGCCTTTCAAGGCATTCTTCTCCTCAGTGGCTTTTTGGAGCTCTTCTGCCATTTGAGTTAGTCTATTTCTAAGATGTTATTTTCTTCAGTATTTTTTTGGTTATCCTTTAGCAAGTCATTGACTTGTTTTTCATGGTTTTCTGGCATCAGTCTCATTTCTCTTCCCAATTTTTCCTCTACATCTCTTACTTGCTTTTCCAAATCCTTTTTGAGCTCTTCCATGTCCTGAGACCAATTCATATTTTTCTTGGAGGCATTTGATGTAGGCTCTTTGACTCTGATGACTTCTTCTGGCTATGTGTTGTGGTCTTCTTTGTCACCAACAAAGATTCCAAAGTCTGAGTCTGAATTCGAGACCATTTTTGCTGCTTCTTCATGTTCCCAGCCAACTATTTGACCCTTCAGCTTTTTGTGGTGGTATGACTGCTTGTAGAGTATAGAGTACTTTGTCCCAAAGTTGAGAGGCTGCACTGCTATTTTCAGAGCTATTTCTACACAGCAAGCTCTGCCACACCAGTGCTCCTCCTCCCCCAAGAACCGCCAGACTGGACTGTGAGTCACATCCAAGCAGCTGTACACTCCCACTCTCATCTGCCACTTAATTTCTCCTACCATGTGGGTCTGGGGTGGGAAGTAACTGCAGCTGTACCTCTAGAAGTAGCTTCAGATCTGCACCACCTCTGTGATCTCCTTTCACTCTGTCCCAGCAGCTTTTCCCACTAACCTTCTCTGTTGTTTTTGGTGTTTGTGGGTTGAGAAGTCTGGTAGCTGCCACAGCACACTGATTCAGGGCCCTATGCCTGTTCTGCCCTGCTCCCGGATATGGTTGGCCTGGTGGGACCCATGCTGGGCTCTGCTCCACTCCACTTCCGGTACAATGCAATAGACCTTACCCAGTGACCAACCAGGCTGTTTTGGTCTGGAGCCCTGTTTCCTATGCTATTTTGTGCATTCTGAAGTTCTAGAATTTGTTGAGAGCCATTTTTATAGGTGTTTTGAAGTTCCTGCTTTCCAGCCACCTTCTTAGCTCTGCCCTAAAAATAATTATTATTGCATCATGTCCTGAAAAATAACCTTTGACTACTTCTGCCTTTTTGAATTGGATTTTGATGGTTTTATGAACTAATACATGGTCTATTTTTGAGTACGTGCATGTACCACTGAGAAAAAGGATATTCCTTTTTATCCCCATTCAGTTTTTTTTTCCCCCCCAGAGGTCTATCATACCTGCCTTTTCTAAAATTCTGTTCACCTCCTTAAATTCTTTCTTGTTTCCTTTGAGGTTAGATTTATCACGTTCGGAGAGGGGGAGGTTGAGGTCTCCCATTTTCTAGTTTTGATGTCTATTTCTTCCTGTAACTCCCTTAAGCTCTCCTCTAAGAATTTGCATGCTATACCACGTGGTGCATATAAGTTAAATAATGATATTGCTTCATTGTTTATGGTGTCTTTTAGCAGGATGTAGTGACCTTTCTTATCTCTTTTATTAAGATCTATCTTTGCTTTTGCTTTCTCTGAGTTTAGGATTGCTACTCCTGCCTTTGTTACATTAGTTGAAGCACAATATATTCTACTCCAGCCTTTTACATTTACCCTGTGTGCACCCCCCTATTTCAAATGTGTTTCTTGTAAACAGCATATTGTATGTTTCTGTTTTTTAATACCTTCTGCTATTCACATCCATTTTATGGGAGTGTTCATCCCATTCACATTCACAGTTAGGACTACTCTCTGTGTCTTTTTCTCCATCCTATTTCTACCATTTAGGCTTTTATTTCTCCCTTTTCCCTTCTACTCCTCAACAGAGTTTCACTTTTAACTTCCACCTTCCTCAGTTTACCTTTCCTCTTGATTCCCCTCCCTTACCTTATCGTTTTCCTCTTTCTACTTCTTCCCTCCCTTCTGACCACCACCCTCCCTTTTTTCACCTTTACCCTCCTATTGCCTGTAGGACAAGTCAGATTTCTGTACTTATCAGGGTACGCTATTCCCTTGTTGAACCAAATCTATTGAGAGAAAAGCTCAAATACTGCTCTTATCCCCACCTTCTTTCCCTCTACTACAACATGTTTTTATGCCTCCTCATGTGATGTAATTTACCCTTTTCTGCTAGCTCCTTACCTCTTCTTCCAGAACCGTCCCTTTGCATCTCTTAACTATATATTTTTATCATTATATCCATTATTTTATACTTACAGCACAGTCTATGAACATCCTTTTCAATTGTTATAATAAGTACACTATTCTCAAGATTGACATATATATGTTACATATGTAAAACAAAATAATCTTACATAAGGATGTAACTAATTAGCCTTATTGATTAACTAGTGTTTTTTTACCCCCATTTACCTTTTTATGTCTCTCTCGAGTTTTGTATTTGGAAATCAAATTTTCCGTTGAGCTCTGGCCTTTTCGTCAGAAAGGTCTGGAATTCCCTTATTTCATTGAATGTCCATGTCCTTGCCTGAAAAAGTATGCTCTGTTTCGCTTGGTAGTTCATGCTTGGTTGTAGTCCAAACTCTTGCCTTTCACAATATTGTATTCCAATCTCTCACATCATTTAATGTAGAAGCTGAAAGATCCTGAGTGATCCTGACTGTATTTCTGTGATATTTGAATTGTTTCTTTCTTGCTGTTTGCAGTATTTTCTCCTTGACCTGGTAGTTCTGGAACTTGTCTATAACATTTCTTGGAGTTTTCAATTTGGTATCTTTTTCAGGGGAAGATCAATGGATTCTTTGGATGACGATTTTACCCTCTGTTTTTAGGACCTCCAGGCAATTTTCATTAAGGATTTCATGGAATATACTGTCCAGTCTCTTTTTTCCTCATAACTGTCAGGTAGACCAAAAATTCTTAGGTTATCTCTCCTGGATCTATTTTCCAGGTCATTTGTTTTCCACTCAGATATTTTTTTTTTGTTTTCCTCTATTTTTTTATTATTTAGAGTTTGTTTCACTGATTTTTCATGTCTCAAAGGCATTAGCTTCTACTTGCCCAATTCTAATTTTTAATGTTTTGTTTTCTTCCTTTATCTTTCCTATCTCCTTTTCCATTTGATTGATTTTACTTTTAAATGAGACATTTTCTCCATTTATATTCTGATTTTCCTCAGCCAATTCCCTGATTTTCCCTTTTAAAGATTTGTTTTCCTCTGTGATTTTTCTTCCATTTTTTACATTTTTTTCTTTTACCTCCTTAATTTGGTTTTTAAAGTCCTCCTTGAGTTCTTCCAGGAATGCTTTTTGGTCTGGAGGCCAGTTCACTTTCCCTTTTGAGGTTTCAGATGTGGGTATAGTGTCCATGCTGTCCTCTTCTGAATTGGTATTTTGATCTTCCCTGTGTCTACAATGGTATTTTTTTTCCTGGTTTCTGAAGTGGATCTCTGCTTATGGGGCTCTGGGTCCTCCTTTCCAAGTTTCTTGTGTTGGGATCTAGTTTTATGTACTATGGCTTCTGGTTTTGTGAGGTGTGGGGAAGGGGTGGTCTGCCTGCCGGCAGTTGCCTCTTCCCCAGGACTGCTCTACAGCAGGGGTGTCGCAGCTTGTGTCTGTGTTGGTGTCTGTCACTTCTCCTGGCAGTGCAAAGCCAAGTCTGGGGTCCTGGCATTGATGTTAGGTAGCTTTACCCTAACTCTAACATTGATGTTAGGTAGCCCTACCTCTAACGGGGGCTCAGTTACTCTCATTCTTCTGCTGAGGTGAGGGCTGCTGGGACACCTCTCTTCCTGCATTAGTCTCCTTCTGCCACCACAGGAAGGGCCCTCTCCCCCACTTTTCTCACTACTGAATCCCCTCTTCTGGTTCCTCTGTTTCTCTTGAGGTATTATTCTCTGGGTTTATTCAAGGGAGGGATAAAAGTCATTTTACCTGCACATCATGGCTCCCAGAAGTTCAAAAAGATGGGTTTCAAACCTTTACACTGTGGGTCAGAGGCCTCCGGGCTAGCTGCTCCTGTGACTGCAGGCTCTGCATTCTGATAGACTCCAGTCCTCAGCATAGAGGCCTTGGGCTCGATCCTGGCTGTAGCCAGTACTTCTGCCCTGGGCCTGCTCCTACTGTGGTGTTTCGCTCACCCGGCAACATCACCGACCTGTGTGCTGGCTGGATTCCTCTGCTGTCCACCATTGGTTTGGTCTGGTGTCATGGGCCCAGCTCTCTTACTCCTCTCGGTCTACTAGTGGCTTCTAATTCCCTTCTTTCTTGTTTTTAATCAAATTGACCAAAGGTTTATCAATTTTTTGTGTTTTTTTTTTCATAAAACCCACTCTTAGTTTTATTTATTAGTTAAATAGTTATCTTGATTTCAATTTTATCAATCTCTTTTGATTTTCAGTATTTCTAATTTGGTATTTAATTGAGGATTTTCAATTTGTTCTTTTTCTTGCTTTTTCAGGTGCATGTCCAATTCATTGTTCTCCTCATTTTCTGTTGTATATATGTAAGCATTCAGAGATATAAAGCTTCCACCAAGAACCTCTTTTGCTGCAACCCATAAGTTTTGGCATATTGCCTCATTATTTTCATTTTCTTGAATGAAGTGATTTATTGTTTTTGATTTGCTGTATGACCCACTTATTCTTTTGGATTAGATTATTTCATTTACAATTAATTTTTAGTCTATCTTTCCGTGGCTTTTTATTACATATATTTTTTATTGCATCATTATCTAAAAAAGATGCTGTAACAACATTACTTCCAGCTACTGTGGCTATGTAAGGCCAATAACACCAGCACACAGGAGGGCTGCTGGCACAGGTTCTTTGATCTGCTTTTCTAAGGAAAGCAACTTTAAGGGGTTAACAATCTTACTTTAATTAAATATATATACAGAGAAAATATAAACAGAGCAAATAACACAAATCAACAGACAGGCTTCTAGCTGTCTGACCAAAGCTATAGTTACCAAAGAAAGAAACATCAACATCTAGGTTTTCAAAGCTTAAGGTTCCTTAATGGCCACCCAGAGTCTCCACACCAACCAGTGATCTCCAAGCAAAATGCTAACCTCAGAGTATATGTACACTTCTTCAGGGTCAGAAGGCATCACAAACATGTGACTCAAATCCATGCGACCTAAGCCTGCCCATGACTTAAGCAGGTCATCAAAGCTCCCAATTCCATTGAAAACTCTTGATTGATATAAAGGCAAGACTCAAAGGCACTTGATTGCCTTAGAACTAAGAAACACTCTAAAACAAAACAAAACAAAAAACCAGCAAAAAGTACCATCCTGCTTGCCATTTCAGATGCATTGACTATTTCTGACACTCTTCACTGGAGTGTGAGGTTTTTATGTTCTAGTACATGGTCAGTTTTTGTTTATGTACCACTGAGAAAAAAGGTATATTCATTTCCATCCCCATTCACTTTTCTCCAGAGGTCTATCATAGCTACCTTTTCTAAAATTGTATTCACCTTCTTTACGTTCTTTCTTGCTTATATTGAGGTTAGTTTTATCAAGTTCAGAGAGGGAGAGGTTGAGGTCCCATGCTTGTATAGTTTTGCTGTCTATTTCTTCTTGTAACTCCCTTAATTTCACCTGTAAGAATGGTGATGCTATACCACTTGCTGCATCTATGTTTAGTAATGATATTACTTCATTGTCTATAGTGCCTTTTAACAGGATATAGTTACCTTCCTTATCTCTCTTGATTAGGTATATCTGTCTTTGGCTTTGTCAAAGATTAGGATTGCTACCCCTGCTTTGTTTTTTTTTAGCTTCAGCTGAAGCATATTATATTCTCTTCCAGCCTTTTACCTTTGCCCTCTGTGTATCCCCCTGTTTCAGATATGTTTCTGTGGCCGAACCTCGAACTCCTTCCACTCCCCGCAGCTTTTCCCACTAACCTTCTCTGTTGTCTTTGGTATTTGTGGGTTGAGAAATCTGGTAACTGCCACAGCTCACTGATTCAGGGCGCTAGGGCCCGCTCCGCCCGGCTGCCGGTCTGGTTGGTCCAAGCGGCCTATGCTGGGCTCCGCTCCCCTCCTGCTCCCAGCTCCGTGCATGATAGACCTCAACCAGCAACCAACCAGGCTGTCCTGGGCTGGAGCCCTGATTCCCTCTGCTATTTTGTGGGTTCTGCAGTTCTAGAATTTTTTCAGAGCCATTTTTATAGGTTTTTGGAGGGACTTGGCAGGGAGCTCAGGCAAGTCCCTGCTTTCTGGCCACCATCTTGGCTCTGCCCCCACAAATTTTTGGAGGGGGGAAAGCACAGCTATTGAATGTGTCAAGTGTCTGAGGACAGATTTGAACCCAGGTCCTCCTGACTTGAACTCAGGTCCTCCTGACTTCAGGGCTGGTGCTCTACTCACTGAACCACCTAGCTGCCCCCTGGGGTCTGTGTTTTTTTAAAAGTTATGTTTTAGGGAAATTTATATAATTAAAAGAGTGAATATATAAAGATGAAATTTTATGAAAATTGCCATTGAAAACACATATCTCCTAAATTGTCTTTAATATAGGAAAAAATCAAAAAGCTGACTTCATGTTTTTCAATGATCTTTTTTTTAAATCAGTTCCAAACAATAGTTAGAAAAACAGATTGTATAAGGACTGTTATTCATTTAGGGGAAAATATATTTAACAGTTACACATGGAAGGAATAACTCATTTGCCTTTCTGAAACTACAGTGAGTAGGTTTATTGAGGAAATGTTAAGTGTAATGCTTCATGAACGGAGGAAAAATATTTTTAATGTAATCATGAAATTGACTTTAGGATTTCAAAATAATATAGTTCAGCATAAAAAAAAGAATTCCCTGTTGTGGCATGATTTATAAGGAGAAATTATTATTAAAGGAAACAGAGGTATTGTTGCAACTATCAAAGGACTCTTTTACCTTATTAATCTTCAAAGTGAAAATAAGCTATTAATTCTAAAACCCCATATGGAATTGGGTTATCTTACATTTAGGAAATATATTTCCATCCTGAGGTTTTACAAAGAATACATTCTCTTATTCTGTGCACTAATTAGTGAATTACAATATTCTCAAGTAATTGGGTGTTCTTCATTAGCATGAATATCAATTAAGATTTTTTTTCCCATAGGAAATAATATCCATGCTACTGATACACAGGTCACTTGACACAGAGATGGTGGTAATTAGGAAACCTGAGTTTCATAGACACTGGGTCTCAGCAGTGTTGTGTATTTTCAGGAAAATATGGAAGACATCACCCTTAATTTCACAGTCTTTAGGAAAAGAAAAGACACAATTATCTAGATGATAATAAATATTTGATGATAGTAATGCTACACTGCATCTTTTGTATGAACACCAAAAACTAATTAAGTTTACTTTAGCCCCTTATGATACTTTATACCTGGATAGTTTAGTGATAACTGAAAGTCTATAGACTGTTTTAAATAGTTTTCTTTTTAAATGAAAATCTAAAGAATGTTAGGGTTCTATAAGACAAGCATAGATGATCTTCGAAAAATGTACAGCTACAGTGGGTATTAAAATTCAATATTACTTCACAAGTGAATGAGATATAAAATGAGCATGAAAGAACAAATTGGTCAGCTTACAAACATTTATTGAGTACTGATTATTACCAAATACTATAAAAAGAACTAGGTCTACAAAGAGAATGGGAGACATACTCCTGGTTGTTCCCTTAAAGAATTCCCAAGTTCACATCCTTATGGGGGAGACAATACGCCAAACTAGTATACATAAAAGATAGATACAGTGTAAGTGGAAGCTTTCCCTCAAACTAGGTGTGAACTGGACTACTTAGAATATTGAATCCAACATTAACATGCACCTGTATCCTTTTCCCTGTACAGGGAAAAGCCATCAGTATTGTTTACTGGAACTTGGAATGTGTGAAGAAGAAGAATATGCAGTCTGGAAAGGTATTCTCAAGCTATGTAATGAAGAGCTTTAAAGGGCAATTGAGTTTCTATATATCCTGATGATAACTGGAAAGTATTTAAGCTTCTTTAGGAGAAAGACATATTCAGACAAGTACTTTAGGAATACAGATTAGCATCTACATGTAAAATGGATAAGAAGCAGAGACTAATTTAGAAGACTATTCCAATAGCCCAGATAAGAGATGATGAAAATCTAGGCATTGTGATACTCTCCTGTAAAATTTGCTTCTAAGGAGGCCAAGGCTAAAGGATGTCTTGAGCTGTAAAGTTTTGAACTGCCATGGGCTAAGTTTGTGGTATCAAACTCAAGTAGAAACATATCCGTCTTGGCCACATATTGGTGTAGAAAATGACTAAATAACTATTTATATTGTATTGTATTTTTGCTAATTTGGTTAAACATTGACCAATTACATTTTAATGTGGTTCCACTCAGAAGATCTGTGCCCTAGCATCAGCAATGGGACTAGCTTGCTATGACAGAGCTGTTACCATAAGTTTTACACTTTTGGGTTAAACCAATAAAGTATCTGTATTAAGCCAGCTGTGAGAGCAGGAGTCACAAGGCTGCTTAAGGAGGGATAAACTGACTTAGGTCAGAAATGGAGCAGGTTTAAATTTTTGTTCTGATCAGTTCAGGCCTGAACAACAATGGTTTTAGTGAGAAAGGTATAGAAGTAAAAAATGGTGAATACGTAAAAAATAGTAAGACTTGACACAACGGATTTTATATGGGTGGGAAGAATGAATGAGAAGGAAGGATTGGGTAGGATCCCAAAGATGCAAAACTAAATGACAGGAAGAATGGTGGTACTCTAAACAAAGATAAGAACACTATGAAGGATTAGAGGGGAAGGATTTTTTTTGAGAGGGGGAGAAAGATGAGTTCTGTATTTCAAATGTTGAGTTCAAGACATCTGTGAGATATCTAGTTTGAAATGACTGATATGTAGTTGTTGAGGCTGGAACTTGGGTTCAGTGGAAAGATGCAGTTTTGGGAGACATCTACATATAGACCTATGAATACATGGTAGCTGAAGTAAAATCCAAGCTCCTTCGTATCTGCAATTAAGGTCTTCCTGTTTATGGCAATATTTCCAGTCTTATCTTCCATCCTTCCCTCCATACATCCTTTATAACAGTCAAACTAGATCAGTTTCCAAATTTCCACAGCACTTTACCAATTCTACACTTTGATTTGACTATTCCCTCTGATTAAAAATCCTTCCCTACCATCTGGGCCTCTCAATATCTCAGACATTTTAGATAATAATGATAGCTATCTTATACATAAGAGTAGTTATTACTGTTTTAATTAAATTGTTTTAAGTAAAGACTTTTAAAGGAACCCTTGTTCAAAAAACATATTCTCTACTGTGTTACAGTGTGCTAAAATCCTTATTCTACTCCATCCAATGAAGTGATTTCTTTAGAACTGGGATTATGCATTGTTCTTCCAATTTTCTGAGGAATAGAGTCCTCCCCTAGAATTCCAGCTTCCATAGAGGAATACCTAACACCTGCTGCCAGGCTTCCTGACTTTCAGTCTAAACCTCTACTGTGATTTATCTGACACCAGATAGACTCTATTTGTACATTCTTCTATCCATTTTCCAAGACTTTTCTCTAGTACTTACAAATAGCTTTCCCCAGGTCTGAGGTAAAACTGAAAGATTTCCCCATATCATCTTCTTCCAGATTCTTCTAAATGCCACCTAACCATTGACTGGGAATCAACCTATTGAAAAACAAAGGGAGGTGGGGGTTTATGTCACTGATAACTGGAAAATATTTTTTTTTTGTAATCCTAAAAGATTCCTGGAAATCCAAGTACAAGGAAAGAGAATTCAGAATGGACAAACTCTACTCTGGTCTGGCATTTGAACCATAACAGCTCCCCAAATAGGAACAATGTGATACCTCTCAATGAGAATGAGATTGATATGCAACAGAAAAGAGGCTTTTCCTTTAGAAAAAAGGACTAGTGACTCCGTTGCTTGCCTCCAAAACTTACAGACAAATTAATTGGCTAATGCTGCTGAATTACAAGAGAGTGACAGACATTTGTATGTACTCTCACTCACCAGAAACTTGCCCTCTCCCCCACTGACAAAAAATAGTCTGTGTGTTCTGGTGGGTGTGAAAGGAAAGTAACATGGTATGATATTGTCAAGATGATTTGTTTGACAAGAGATAGTGAAGAAAAGATAGAGAATATGCTTAGGTGAGTAGAGGAGAAGCAGTCAAAAGCAGTCAGAGTTGATACCACAGGTCTTTAGTGTCAAGGCAAGACACCATTGATATTTAAGACAATGATTGGTAGAAAATTATAAACATAGGCATACACAGGAGAGAGAAAGGAGAAAAAACATTGGAAACATGGGTAGGAGCTAACATGACAAACATTCATACAGAGAAATATCTGGAACTGGAACTGTAGGGAAAAATTAGTTTTTCATGACACATCATTTGGCTATTGAAAACATATTAGTCCGTTTTTGTAGTAATAAGGGACCGTTGCTTTATATACTAAATCAAACTTTTTATCATCATGTTAAACTAATGGTTTTCTTTTTTTTTAATTTAAATTTATTTATTTAACATATTTAATTGTCAGCACTGATTTTCACAAGAGTTTGAATTACAAATTTTCTCCCCGTTTCTAGCCTCCCCCCCACTCCAAGATGGCATATATTCTGGTTACCGTGTTCCCCAGTCAGCCCTCCCCCCGATTATCCCATTTCCCTCCCATCCCCTTTTCTCTTACTTTCTTGTAGGGCAAGATAAATTTCTATGCCCCATTGCCTGTGTATCTTATTTTCTAGTTGCATGCAATATTTTTTTTTTGTTTTTGAATATCTGTTTTTAAAACTTTGAGTTCCAAATTCTCTCCCCTCTTCCCTTCTCACCCACCCTCCCTAAGAAGTCAAGCAATTCAACATAGGCCACATGTGTAACATTATGTATAACCATTCCACAATAGTCATGTTGTGAAAGACTAACTATATTTTGCTCCTTCCCAACCCATTCCCCTTTATTGAATTTTCTCCCTTGCCCTTGTCCCCTTTCGAAAGTGTTTGTTTTGTCTTACCTCCACCCCCATATGCCCTCCCCTCAAACATCCCCCCCTTTTTTATCTTCCTCCCTCTTCTTTCCCGCGGGGTAATATACCCAATTGGGTACATATGTTATTCCCTTCTCAGGCGAAATTTGATGGAAGCAAGGTTCACTCATTCCCCCCTCACCTGCCCTCTCCCCTCCTCCAACAGAACTGCTTCTTCTTGCCATCTTTATGTGAGATAATCCACCCCATTCTATCTCTCCCTATCTCCCTCTCTCAGTATGTTCCTCTCTCATCCCTTAATTTGATTTCATTTCCTTTAGATATCTTCCCTTCATCTTCAACTCACCCTGTTTCTGCTCTTTCTCCCTCTTTTATACACACACACACACACACACACACACACACACATATATACACACATACACACAGATACATACATACATACACATTCACACACATATATATATATATATATATATATATATATATATATATATATATATACACATAAACATACATATGCATATTCCCTTCAGCTACCCTAATACTGAGGTCTCATGAATCATACATGTCATCTTTCCATGTAGGAATGTAAACAAAACAGTTCAACTTTAGTAAGTCCCTTGCAATTTCTTTTTCTTGATTACCTTTTCATGCTTCTCTTGATTCTTGTGTTTGAAAGTCAAATTTTCTATTCAGTTCTGGTCTTTTCACTGAGAAAGCTTGAAAGTCCTCTATTTTATTGAAAATCCATATTTTACCTTGGAGCATGATGCTCAGTTTTGCTGGGTAGGTGATTCTAGGTTTTAATCCTAGCTCCATTGACCTCCGGAATATCATATTTCAAGCCCTTCGATCTCTTAATGTAGAAGCTGCCAGATCTTTGGTTATTGTGATTGGGTTTCCACAATACTCAATTTTTTCTTTCTGCCTGCTTGCAGTGTTTTCTCCTTGATCTGGGAGCTCGGGAATGTGGTGACAATATTCCTGGGAGATTTCTTTTTGGGATCTTTTTCAGGAGGCGATCTACGGATTCTTTCAATTTCTATTTTGCCCTGTGGCTCCAGAATATCAGGGCAGTTCTCCTTGATAATTTCTTGAAAGATGATATCTAGGCTCTTTTTTTGATCATGGCTTTCAGGTAGTCCAATAATTTGTAAATTATCTCTCCTGGATCTATTTTCCAGGTCAGTGGTTTTTCCAATGAGATATTTCACATTGTCTTCCACTTTTTCATTCCTTTGGTTCTGTTTTATAAATCTTGATTTCTCATCAAGTCACTAGCTTCCACTTGCTCCAATCTAATTTTTAAAGTAGCATTTTCTTCAGTGGTCTTTTGGACCTCCTTTTCCATTTGGCTAATTCTGCCTTTCAAGGCATTCTTCTCCTCAGTGGCTTTTTGGAGCTCTTTTGTCATTTGAGTTAATCTATTTTTTAAGGTGTTGTTTTCTTCAGTATATTTTTCAGTATTTTTTTGGGTCTCCTTTAGCAAGTCATTGACTTGTTTTTCATGGTTTTCTCTCATCCTTCTCATTTCTCTTCCCAATTTTTCCTCTACTTCTCTAACTTGCTTTTCCAAATTCTTTTTGAGCTCTTCCATGGCCTGGGACCAGTTCATGTTTTTCTTGGAGGCTTTTGGTGTAGGCTCTTGCACTTTGTTGACTTCTTTAGGCTGTATGTTTTGGTCTTCTTTGTCACCAAAGAAAGAATGCAAAGTCTGAGACTGAATCTGGGCGCGTTTTTTGCTGGCTGGCCATATTCCCAACCAACTAACTTGACCCTTGAGTTTTTCAGTGGGGTATGACTGCTTGTAGACTAAAGAGTTCCATGTTCCACGTTTGGGGGGGAGGTGCCAGCTCTGTCACACCAGCACTACTCCTTCCCCAAGAACCCCCAACCCAGACTGGGCTTAGATCTTCAGCAGGCTCTGCACTCCTGCTCTGATCCACCACTTAATTCCTCCCACCAGGTGGTCCTGTGGCCAGAACCAGCAGCAGCTGTAGCTGCCCTACCTCCGCTGCCCCCGGGGCTGGAAGCCCAACGGCAAACTCCTTCCTCTCCTGCAGCTTTTCCCACTAACCTTCTCCGCTGTCTTTGGTGTTTGTGGGTTGAGAAGTCTGGTAACTGCTGCAGCTCACTGATTCAGGGTGCTAGGGCCCCCTCTTCCCGGCTCCTGGTCTGGTTCGTCCACACCGCTCAGACTGGGCTCTGCTCCACTCCATTCCCAGCTCCCAGCTCCCAGCTCCGTGTGGGATAGACCTCACCCAGAGACCATCCAGGCTGTCCTGGGCTGGAGCCCTGCTTCCCTCTGCTGTTTTGTGGGTTCTGCAGTTCTAGAATTGGTTCAGAGTCATTTTTTATAGGTTTTTGGAGGAACTCGTCAGGGAGGTCACGCTAGTCCCTGCTTTCCAGCCACCATCTTGGCTCCACCCCCCCCCATGGTTTTCTTTTTTAACAAGGATTTGTGCTGCTGTATTAGTTTATATCTAAATGGCTAGTATAGTTGGGAACATGTACATTCCTTCCTATGTCAGTTACAAAATTAACTGGCCAAACATGGATATATTGTGATCTAAATTTTGGAGTGAATATCCAGGCTCAACGGTCACCAGTGATCAATGAGATAATAGTCGTAATTAAGGGGACACCAAAATGAAGATGTGAATGCCCAAAAGTCTATCCTACTTTTGAGAGAGCTTGTTGATATGGCTTATTTAAACCCAAAGACAGTATCTCACATGCTTCGCTCTTACTTTCCTTTTTCCCATTAGAGGACATGTTAGAAGTAATTCAGTTTTCTTGTATGGAGCTGGTATGCTGTCCAGGTTTTACAGGCACACAACAATGAGGTCAGCATAATGGCTCTGTAGGCATTTGCTTTTGTAGGCAGTCTAATACTTTTCTCCCATGCTTTCATGTAGAACCTACCAAACATTGAGCTGCCTCTGGCAATCTCTTTTCAACTCTTTTTCTTCATCAACTCTTTTAAGGAGAACTTATATTAGGCAGGTGTTTACATGGTGGTCAGAAGAAGTGATGCAAAGACATTCCCCATGTATCTCTGAGGAACTTTGGGATTGATTAAATAACATGAGAGACAATGGCAAAAGATTGCTCAGTGGGATATACCTGCATTACTTTGCTCTATGAGTCAAAAATTACAGTAGCTCAAAAGAAAATGAAATGTGCAGATTTAGAGACATCTCCACAATAAATGTTCATGTGGACTATTCGTGCTGCAACTGTGGTAGAGCATTCCCAGATTATATTGGTTTTATCAGCCACAATTGCATACATTGTACTTTGACTCCAACATAGTAATGTGATTTTGGTCCTCTTCAAGAATGAAGGAAAACAACCAGAAGATACATTACAGGGTACAGAGGTATAAATTATATAGAGGATGTTTATATAGGATGGTCCAAAAACCTTAGAGCAAGTAAAAAAATACACTAAAAATTTGAGGACACTATATATATGGAAGTTCTTTGTCTAGTCACTGACTTTACTCTTTTAAATTAGGTAGGTATTAAATGTGTAAATGTATACATATATTCACACATTCAATATATATTAATATATAATATTATTATATATAATATAATATATGTACATATACACACATACATAACTATTGACTACAGAAATTGCTCATGTATACATATATGTTACATGTTACTCATATTTAAATGCATATATACATAAAAACATATGAGTAATCTTTGTTGTCACTTCTATTGCTAAGCTTTTAAGCTATCTATCTATCTACCTATCCACCTATCTATCTATGTCTAACTCCAAATTTTATACACACCAGGAGATGGGATACATTGAGAAAAATTTTGACCAGGAATGTACATTACAAGGCATATGTGTATCAGAGAAATATGTGATGGAGCTAAAACCTAGATGTTCTGACTCCAATTCCTAGCTAGGCCATGCCCTTGTCTCTAAAATATGATATTCTTATACTGCCATCAATAAGGATTATGACTCAAGACACCATGGCTAAAGTTTTCTCCTTAATGTCCTTTCAATAAAATGCCCTATTTTCTACTGAGCTAGTACTAACAAAGTAATTAAGGGGGATAAGGGTGAGTTAAGTACCATGTAGTGAGAGTGATGACTTTTTTTCGGTGGGGGGGATGTTCAGGAAAGGACTGATGAAGAAGCTTATGCTTGATTTGAGTCTTGAAAGGAGTCAGAAATTAATAGTAGAGCAATGCATATGTTTCAATTTTATTCTATGCTTACACAGTTTAATGTACTGATTTTTCTGCTTATTATAAAGCAAAACATAAATATTAGCAAATACTTTAAAAACATTATACTTAAACTTCAACAAAATATTATTGATATCTGAAATAAACCTTAGGCATATGCTAAATGACTATCTTACATTATTCTGATGAAAATTCTAGTCATATTGCACTTAATGGAAAGAATAAGCAAGGTCAATAAAACTAAACATTGGCAGTGATTTTTCTTTATATACCTAAGAAGAAATTCATCTTACTTGCAATTTCCAATTTTTATTGTCCCTATCAGTGATATTGGGATTATGCAAAGAGAAGTAAGAAGCTAAGGAAAGCCAATTCAATAGAAGAAATTGGCTTCTCCCTCATTCTGTACATGGTGATTCAAGAAGTCAGATGGCCAAGTTATTATTACTGCAGCTTATGTCCCTAAGTGCTTTGACTACTTCCTGATTTTTTTTTTCCTTAAGGCTCCTTTGGGAGTTGTATTCTTTCATTCAAACCCCAAAGAACATTTCTGTGCAAATGATTACTTCAAACTTTGAAAGGAAGGATCTGGATCATTATGTCTAACTTGGATTTTAATTTATGAGAAAAAAGGCAAAATATTACAACCATGTGAGAAAAGGAGATATCCCAAAATAGCACACCCCAGAGCAAGCATTTTGTATATAAAAAACTCTTTTGCAATCAAAGCATATTAGCTTTTTTCCCAAAAATATTTCCCTCACCAATAAGCTTTTTTGAAATACCATTAAATTCTACAATTGTTACTGTTGATTTTGGATGGGAATTGAAAGTATTTTGAGCTGTTAAGATGATCAAGTATTTTCTAACCTGTCCAAATTAATTATTTTCAGCAAGAAAATTATTTCCTAGAAAACATCACCCCCTCCAAAAAAAAACCCACCAACAATTCAAAATGTAACATTGTTTTAAGTCTTTGTTCTCTTAAAAAACAGTTCAAGATTCATTATAGCCCTAAGCCAGGTGGGTGGAGCAATATACAGAGTGCCAGGTCTGGAATCTGGAAGACTTCTCTTCCTGAGTTCAAATTTGGTCTCAGACACTTACTAGCTGTGTGACCCTGGGCAAGTCACTCAATCCTGCTTGCTTAAGTTTCCTCATCTGTAAAATTGTTTGGAGAAGGAATGGTAAACAACTCCAGTATCTTTGCTAAGGGAACTTCAAATGAGGGTCACAAAGAGTCAAACAGGAGTGAAAAATGATTGAATGACAATGACTGGAAATGGCCATAGCAGCTAAAAAACAGAGAGGCTAATCACCAGACAGGTTTCTATGTCTTGATGATAACTCCATTATCCATGGTTTAAAAGAAATATATTAAACAACCATACACAAACAAAAATGCACACAGACATAAACATGCATACATAACACACAGGAGAGGAGGAATGGAGCAAGTTAGTAAGTGAGATAAGTATACTTAAAAAGGATGCACATACAATAGCGATGATCAATCCTTCCTGGATAGGGTTCATACACCTATATCCACTGCATACACACACACACACACACACACACACACACACACGCACACATACACACATGTATATATATATATATATATATGTGTGTGTGTGTGTGTATGTATGTATATATATACATGTATTTGTGCATGTATTGTGTGTGTATGTGTGCATTTTTAAAGGACTAAAATGGAATGCATTTAGGCAAAATTGAGTGACTGGCTCTGATATGAAAAGAACTGAGTTAAAATCCTATCTCTGGTCCTTACTACTTGCATAAGCCCTTGATCAAGTCACTTATCTATACTGGTCCTTTGTGTGTATGTTTTTAATCTATAAAATTTGGAGTTTGGACTAGGTGGCCTCTACATTGCATTCCAAATCCAGATCTATAATCTTATGAGACATAAATGGTAGATTGATATATAATATCATGAATTCTTAATATGTTGATATTCTAATAAATGAACTGTTTTGAAATGGTGTTTTGAAGTTAAATGGGGCCATAAAACTAGGGAAATCACTTTGCAACAAGGTGGGAGATATTTGGGTTATGTGGTAACTGCATCATTATTTATAATTTACTGCAGTTGAGAATATACCCAATATGTGTTCTTCAATTGCCCAGGCATCTGTTCAGGAGAATAGGCTACATCATATGATGTAGCATTTATCTCTCAGTTTTGCTAAACTTATATGGGAGGAAAAATTCCCTTGATTTTTCTTTTCCTCTATGTTGTTATTTGACCCTAAATTTCTATGAAATGTGGTAGACTGGTCACTATGTTTGGAACACAGGTTTGAGATATAATTGGTGATTCCAAATTGTTCACTACCAGGAAAGGACATAATTTTCACAGACACAGATGCCAAGTAAAATTGTGTGCATACATTATAAATGTATATACATATACACAAACTAAATCTACATGTATATAGATATGTGTGTATATATGTATACTTACATACATATGTAAAATCATGGACATCTTGATCCTAGGTGAATAAAAATTTCAAGCCATCTGAAGGTTGATTTCAAGCCATCTGTATCAGTAATTAAGGTGGGACTTTCTTTTTTTACTGTTTTCTTTGAGTAGCTAATGGAGCCCCATCCCCAACCCCTGACTTTGAAGAAAACCCAGATGTTGATGTTTCTCTTTTTTGTAGCTATGTATTGTGAGTTGTTCTGTTTATATTGTCACTGTAATTTCTGTTTGTATTTGCTCTGAAGTTCAGGGTGCTGTCTTTTCCCCCTGAACTAAATGAATGATATATGTGTATTTGATTAAAGTGAGATTATTAACCTCTTAAAGTTGTTTTCCTTAGAAAAGAAGATCAAAGAATCTGTTCTGGAAGCTCTTGTTGCTGGTGTTGTTGGGCTTACACAGCCACAGCAGGGCAAGCCACATCGTTGTTACAAAAATGGCATAGTTGGCAGGATCTGCAGATTAAAAGGAAAGTATGGAGTTTTGGGGTACTGAGATAGTAGTTGAATGTTTCCAAGTTATTGGGTTGTTCTTTATACTTGTGTTGGCTATGGGTCTGTGGAGCCCCAGGAATAGTGGGGGCCTGAAAGAGAACAGGCAAGTAACAGTGATGGGAGTGGTTTCCCAGGTGCCCAGAGCAGAGAGCCTGGGAGATAACCTCTGCTTCCCCCTCCATATCCCAGTAGCACTCAGGAGAAGACAGACTAGAGTAGTGACTGTTGGAGGAAAACAGGAGGAAGTTTGTGGGAGGTGGGGATGGCCAGAGCCAGGGATTGAGTGGATTAGCACAGCTCTGGACTGTGCTGGAGAGGTGGATGTCCTGAGATTGTATTGTATATGGAGCTTTTAGGCAGGAGTGGAGAACTGCCTTCATACAGGCTTGAGAGAAAAGCGTAGAATGGTCTGGGTGCAGACTTAGTGGGAGTAGTTGGTGAGTTGAAAGAAGAAGCTGATGGTGGCGAACATGATGACCCAGCCTGAGCCCAGGAATGCTTGTGTGAGAACTTTAGAAAGCTGAGAGTGAGGAGCTGCCTGCATCAGGATTCAAGCAGAGGCCAGGAGTAGCCAGCAGGAGCTAGATGACCAGGAACCCAGAAGCTTGGAGCTCAGCCCTGGGGCAAGATGGAAACTTTGCAGCAAGGGTTTGATTGCGATTTCTTGCTGCTTTCCCCTGGGACTGTATGGGACCCAGGAGGGAGGGATGGAATTGTCCATGGTGGATGGGGGGAAGTGCTCTGGACCTTCCCAGGACTCCACCCTGTTGGCTCTGTTTTCCAGGTGCCCCTAAGGACTTGGAAGCAAGCAGGTGTGGAACCCTGTGGGGAGAACAGATCCCAAGAGAACTTTATTTGGCCTTTTTTATCTGTGTTGGGACTTTGCTAATTAAAGCACAAATATAATTGAGGGTACCAGGAGGAAGCCTGCAATGGCAGTGTGTGAAAAAGGACACATGCTCAAGAATGTCTTTACTTGGACACTTTGCATTTCCTAAAGAAGATTGTAACTTGCTGTTACCTAGGGGTGAACGGCATTTGTATTGTAAATGAGTATTTTGGGGAATGACACTGAATGATATGTTTTTTAAATGATGTGTTATAGTTCCTTGATTGGATTACAATGTATAGTGCCTCTATTTGTTCCAGGATCCATGGCTATTTAGATTGTATAAAGCCAAGGATCCTGTGAAGGGGTGGAGTGTAATGGTAATTAAGATGGGACTTTTTTTACTGTTTTCTCTTTTAGAATTTGAAAGTAATCAAGTGCCTTTGATTAAGTCTTGCTAAGTGCTAAGCCCAAAGCCCACACCCTTTTGCTAACTAGATGCTAAGCCCCAGGACCACACCCTTTGGCTGATTAGGTGTAAAGCCTTCAGGCTCTGAACAGGGTAAGTTAACTCAGAGATTAGCATTTTGTTTGGGGCTCTCACTCACTGGAAGAGTGTTGGTGTGGAGATGCTGGGTAACCACTGGAGCTCACCCCCCCCCTTCCCCGGCTTTGAAGAAAACCCTGATGTTGGTGCTTCTCTTTTTTGTAACTATGTATTGTGATTTGGTCTCTTTATATAGTGTCTGTTTTTAATGTCTATTTGTATTTGCTCTGAAGTTCAGGATGCTGGCTTTTCCTCCTGACCTATGTGAATGATATATGTATGTTTAATTAAAATGAGATTGCAAATCTCTTAATGTTGCTTTCCTTAGAAAAGCAGATCAAAGAAACTGTGCTGACATCTCTTGTTGCTAGTCTTGTTGAGTCTTACACCCCCATAGCAACTGCTATCCACATTGTTGTTACACCATCTTATGGTCAAGAGTGGAGGGAATAAGCATGGTGGGTGTTAGAAGGTATAGAAACAATTTGCTAGCAGCTGTTGTACATGTGTAAGACCCACCAACAACCAGCACACAGAAAGCTCCCAACACAGGCTCTTTGATCTGCCTTTTCAAGGAAAGAAACTTGAAGGGCTTAACAATCTCAGCTTAATCAAACATACAAATATCATTCACAGTTCAGGGGGAAAAGATCGCCCCCCTGAACTTCAAGGCAAATACAAACAGAAATTACAAACTTCAGCAGACAGACCTTGTCTGATTCAAATTACAATACATAGTTACAAGAGAAGAACCAGCATCTGGGTGGCAAACTGGGGGCAGTTAAATCTTGCCAAGAGTCTCAACACTCCTTCCATGAGCATGTCCCAAAAGTCAAATGCCAAGCTCTCCTCAATTGTATCCTTTTTGGAGCCCCTAGGTTCTCTGACCTCACCTTGGCTGGGTGTGTGAACATTCCACATCCCTAGTATCACATCATATACAATTCAATGACTCTCTGATTGTCTTAATGCTGAGAAACATTCCAAGGCAAAATCTTACTTTATCTGCTCCATTCAAACAAAGCCCAGAATCCTTAAAGGCACTTTAGAGAAGAATAGCAAAAAGTCCCACCTTAATTACTATTACAGCAGTAGATATAAAAAGTAATTTCTTTGTAGTAAATATCATAAAATACATTGTCAAGGACATTAATGACAGGAAAAGGAGGGGGACCAGATATGTAGATGGAAAGAATGACAATACTTATTGGCCTAGTTGTAGAAATATTAAAAGAACAAAAGACATATAGTCGATGTTATGGATAGCTTATGGAAGATTATAGAGAGACATGGCAAAAATCACAATGGATACAAAGGTTAGGCATACTAATATGTACATAGATTGATCAGAAATTTAAAAATGCTCTACTGGAGTCATAAAATATCCTTCAATTTGAGCCTTAATTGGAAGGATTAGAAGTCCTGCCCAAGTCCCTGATTCTTAAGAAGTGAATCTTTTTTTTTTTTAATTTATTTACTTATTTTTAGTTTTCACCATTCACTTCCATAAGATTTTGAGTTCCAAATGTTCTCTCCATTCTCCCATTCCTCCACCCCAAGATACTGTGAAATCTGATATAGGCCATATGTGTGCGTGTGTGTGTGTGTGTGTGTGTGTGTGTGTGTGTGTGTGTATGAAACTCATTTTATATTAGTCATCTTCTAAAGAAGAATTAATACCAATGGGAGGAACCACAAGAAAGAAGAAACAGAGACAGAGAGAGAGAACAGTATCCTTCAATCTGCCATAGACTCCATAGTTCTTTTTGTGGATGTGGATAGCATTTTTCATAATGATTCATTTGGAAATGTCTTAGATCCTTGCATTGCCAAGCAGAGATAAGTCTGTCAAAGTAGCCATTGGACAATGTGGCTGTTACTGTGTACAATGTACTGGTTCTGCTCACTTCACTCAGCATCAGTTCATGTAAGTCTTTCCAGGTTTTTCTGAAGTCTTCCTGTTCACCATTTCTTGTGGAACAATAGTATTCCATTACATTCGTATGCCATAACTTGTTCAACCATTTCCCAATTGATGGACACTCTCTCAATTTCCAATTCATGGGCAACACCAAAAGAGTTGCTATAAATATGTTTGTACATGTGGGTCCTTTGCCCTGTTTTTATGATCTCTTTGGGATATAGATTTAGTATCGGTATTTCTGGAACAAATGATATGCACAGTTTTATAACCCTTTGTGCACAGCTCGAAATTGCTCTCCAGAATGGTTGGATCAGTTAACAACTCTACTAACAATGCATTAGTATTTCAATTTTCCCACATTTTCTCCAAAATTCATCATTTCCCTCTTTTGTTATGCTTGCCAATCTCATAGGTGTGATGTGATTTCTTGGAGCTGTTTTGATTTGCATTTCTCTAATCAATAGTTATTTGGAGCATGTTTTCATTTGGCTACAGACATCTTTAATTCCTTATTTGGAAAATATCATATCCATATCCTTTGACCATTTAGCAATTGGGGAATGACTTGCAAAGAAATGAATCTCTTTACTTTTTCCTACTTTTCCTTTAGCACTCTCTGTACAAGGTAGGATTTTAATGCATTCTAGTGAGGATCTATGACTTCTCCCTGATAGCTTTCATGATTTAGAATTGATGAACAATTGAATTTGCTCTCACAATGAAATATTTTGCTCTATTTTTCACACATGCATAGTTATGGATGTTGCATGTAACTTGAATAGCTCATTAGCTATCAAATATGCATAATCACTTCAATTATCAGTATTTAAATGTTTAGGTGGAAATTGTGGTAGTTTTAAATCTTTATACCCAAATACATTTCTTGGATTTTTTTATTTTTAAATACAAAATCAATCTCCACCAATTTTTTTTATAATGGTAAGAGAAATAATCTTCTTTTTAAATTCAATTTTCCTTTTAGTTATAGATCTCCCCCTACCAAGAACTTCTTCCAGCCCACAGGGGAGGTAAGAAACAAATACAAAACTCATTACAGATTATAACTCATTCAAAAAAATTTCCTATTACCAATGTTCTGGGAAAAAAAAGAAAGAGAAAAGAGTGTAGTCTTTAATCTTAACTCTGAGAGTACTTTGGACTTATGGTATATTATTTTATTGATCATAGTTACTGTCTTTTGCATGCATAATCTATTCAAAACTGCTGTAAACAGTTTATTTTTTTCTCCCAGTTATGTTCACTTACGTTTGGATCAATTCATATAAATCTTCCCAGGTTTTTCTGAAACCATTCCCTTGATCTTTTATTTTTATACCACAGTATTATCCCATCACTTTCATTTCATATACCATCAGTTGTTAAACCTTTCCTCAATTAGTAGGCTTCCCCCCAGTTTCCAGTTCTTTGCCACCACACACACAAAAGGCTTCAGTTTTACAAATTGGTTCTCATCTTTTTTTCTTTGTTCTCCCTAGGGTATAGATGTAGTAGTAGTATTGCTGGATCAAAGGATATGTACAGTTTGATAGCTTTTTGGGCATAGTTCCAAAACACTTTCCTAAATAGTTGGACTAATTTAAAGCTCCACCAACAGTGAAATAGAGAACATAGTTTCTTATACCTCCTCCAGTATTTCCCATTTTCCTTTTTCTGTCATCTTAGCTAAGTAATGGCTATGAGGCAATAACTCAGTATTTTTCTTAAAATTTACATGTCTTTAATTAGTCATTTGGAGCATTTTTCTCACGACTGGGGATAACTTTATTTTCTTCCTCTGAAATCTGCCTGCCCACATGCCTTGAGTGTTCATAAATTAGAGACAGACTTTTAATCTTATAAATTTGGCTCAATTCCCTACATATTTGTGAAATAAGAATGTTATTAATGAAATTTGCTGCAAAGTCCACCCTACTCCACCACCCCCCCACAAATTTACTTGTTTTCTTCTAATTTTAGCTATATTGGTTTAGTTTGTATAAAAATTTTTCAACTTTATAGAATAAGTAATTTATTTTAGGTAATATAGTCATTTTGATTATTTTGGTTCAGCTAGCAATGAACAACTGGCATTTATCCATTTATTTTGACATCTATTTCTGTTTTTTAATGTATTCATATAGTTTCTCTCTCTCTCTCTCTCTCTCTCTCTCTCTCTCTCTCTCTCTCTCTCTCTCTGTTTCTCTGCTTTGGCAAGTAGATTTTCAAGTATTTTATTCTATCTATAGTAATTTTTATGTTTTTCGATCTCTTCCTTCTGGGTTTTGTTGAGAATATGTAGAAATGTTGATAAATTCTCTAGTTTTACTTCATATCCTTTAACTTTGTTGAAGTTGTTAGTTAAATGTTGATAAATTGTGTAATTTTACTTTATATCCTACAACTTTGTTGAAGTTTTTAATTGATTTTATTAAGATTTTAGTTGACTCTCTAGACGTTCCTAGCTAAATTCCCTAAAAACAAAAGTATATAATCTGCAAATAGTGAGTTATTTTTCTCATTGGCTATATTTACTCATTTGATTTCTTGTAGTATTGCGGTATTTCTAGAAAAATATTTAATAACAATGTTGAAAATGGATATCCTCACTTCACCTTTGATATTATTGGAAAGGCCTCTAGTTACTCTCCATTAAAAATAATGCTTGTTCTAGAATTTAGATACTACTTATCATTTAAGAAAAGGTCCATTTTCCCCTATTCTTTGCAGTATTTGGGGGTTTTTTTTAGACAATTTTTTTTTTCATATACAAAGAAGAATTTTAATTAATTTATTTATTTTTAGGTTTCAACATTCACTTCCACAATATTTTGAGTTCTAAATTTTTCTTTACAGTATTTTTAAATGAAATTAGTGTTCTATTTTGTTAAAAATCTTTTTCTGCATCTTTTGATATAATCATATGATTTTTGTTTTGTTATTAATTTGATCAACTATGTTTATAGTTTTCCTAATATTGAATGAGTCCTATATGTATTATATTTGTGACATGGTGTTGTAAACTCCTTGCTAGTATTTCATTTAATTTTTCATGAATATTCATTAGGAAAATTGCTCTATATGTTTTCCTCCTTGTTTTGTCTCTCCCTGGCAAAGCTATCAAGACCATATTTGTGTTGTGGAAGACATTTGGTAGGATCTTTTCTTTCTTTCTTTATTTTTCAAATAGTTTGTGTAGTATTGGAATTAATTGTATTTTAAACATTTAGTAGAATTCTTATGCAAATGTATCTATTCTTTGATTTTCATCTAATAAAGTCCATTTATCACTGTTTCAATATCTTTCTCAAAAGCAGGGTTAATTTAAGTATTCTACTTACTCCTGTATTTCTGGGGAAATTATGTTTTATAGGTATTCATTCATTTCAGTTTTATCACATGTAGTTGGAAAAACAGCTCCTGATAACTGCATTTATTCCATCTTAATTTGTTGTTATTCCATTCATTTCATTTTCAATGCTGATAATTTTATTTCCTTCTCTTTTTAAATCAAATTAATTAATTTAGATCTTTTTTTATTTTTTCAATAAAGAAACTTTTAGTTTTATTTATTATTAATTTTTATTTTAATTTTATCAATATTGTCTTTGATTTTCTGGATTGCTATTTTGAGGTTTAATTGGTAATATTTCATTTGTTGTTTTTTTTTTCCAGTTCTTTAATTTAATGGCTAATTCTGATCATCTGATCTTTTTCACTTTTAATGATGTAAAGGTTTAGAGATACAAATTTCCCCCCAAATACTACTTTGGCCATATCCCACAAATTTTAGTATGTTGTCTCATTTTTATCATCACCTTTATTGAAATTATTGAGGGGGCTTAGCCAAGATGGCAGCAAGAAAACAGGGAATCACTTGAGCTCTTCCCGAAATCCCTCCAAATACCTGTAAAAAATGACTCTAAACAAAGTCTAGAGCTACAGAACCCACAAAATGACAGAATGAAACAAGTCTCCAGCCCAAGATGGCCTGGATGGGCACTGGGAAGTATCTATCACACCATGCTGGTAGCAGATCACAGCCCAGCATGGGCCAAACCAGGACAGACCAGGCTGTGCAAGACCAGACAGAGCAGGCCTCAGGGCACTGAATCATGGAGCTATGGCAGCTTCCAGACTTCTCAACCCACAAATGCCAAAGACAATGTAGAAGGTTAGTGAGAAAACTGTTGGACCTGGATGAGAGAAGTATGAAGTCTGGCCGCAGCCCTGGGGCAGAGGAGGCTGCAGCACAGGTGGCCACAGCAGCTTCCAGAGTTCTGGGCACACAGACAGTAGGGGAAAAAAAGTGGCTGATCAGAGTGAGAGTGCAGAGATGACTTTGCTGGTGCTGAGGCAGGATTCTTTTGCTTTGCCCTGCTTATATCTGGGTTATAGTCCTGGGTGGTAGGCCTTGGGGGAGGAAGAGCGCTGGTGTGGCCAAGCTTGTGGTGGCTGTAGAGAAGGAGTCTTCCTGGTAGCTACACAGCAGTAAGGATTGCTTGCATTCACAGACCAAAGCAGAGGCCAGGTGAGGAATATCATATCACCTCAGAATAGAAATAGCTCTGCAAACAGCAGTGCAAAACCCTTGAAGCTTGGACAGAACACTCTCCACTCTGGAAGCAGTCATATCTTGACAAAGAGCTCAAAAGTCAAGTATTTGGCTAGAAAAATGAGCAGACAGCTTAAAAGGACTCAGAATAGAGAATTTTAATTTCATGACAAAGAAGATCAAAACATACAACCAGAAAAAGTCAGCAAAGTCAAAGTTCCTATATCCAAAGCCTCCAAGAAAAATATGAATTGGTCTCAGGCCATGGAAGAGCTCAAAAAGGATTTGGAAAATCAAATAAGAGAAGTAGAGGAAAAATTCATAAGACAAATGAATGTGATGCAAGAAAATCATGAAAAATGAGTCAATAGCTTGCTAAAGGAGATCTAAAAAATACTGAAGAAAATAATGCCTTAAAAAATAGAGTAACACAAATGGCAAAAGAAGTCCAAAACGCCAATGAGGAAAAGAATGCCTTAAAAGGCAGAATTAGCCAAATGGAAAAGGAGATCCAAAAGATCACTGAAAAAAATAACATCTCAAAAATTAGAATGGAGCAAATGGAAGATGTTGACTTTATGAGAAATCAAAAAATTATAAAACAGAACACAAAGAATCAAAAAATGGAAAACAATGTGAAATATCTCATTGGGAAAACCACTGACCTGGAGAACAGTTCAAGGAGAGATAATTTTAAAATTATTGGGCTACCTGAAAGCCATGATCAAAAAAGAAAGCCTAGACATCATCTTTCAAGAAATTATCAAGGAAAACTGCCCTGATATTCTAGAAGTAGGTGTTAAAATAGAAATTGAAAAATTCCCCCCATCACCTCTTGAAAACTATCTCAAAATGAAATCTCCTGGGAATATTGTAGCCAAATTACAGAGTTCCCAGTTCAAGGAGAAAAGACTGAAAGCAGCCAGAAAGAAGCAATTCAAGTATTGTAGAAACACATTCAGGATAACAAAAGATCTAGCAGCTTCTACATTAAGGGACCAAAGGGCTTAGAATATGATATTCCAGAGGTCAAAGGAGCTAGAATTAAAACCAAGAATCACCTACCCAGAAAAACTGAGTATAATACTTCAGGGCAAAATATGGACTTTATTTTGTTGAGCTAAAACATCAATTCATTTAGAAGCAATAATATTTAAAATTATAAAAACCCCTTTCCATTATTGAGCACTAGAGGGAAAGGTTATAAAGTCAGACATGATGTTGTTGGAGAGGACAGCTATGTTGGATGGCAACAAAACAGCCACACTCTACCAGCCTTCCCACCTGGGAGCATTGTCTATGTTCCCGCTGAGGACATTACATAGGTTAGGGGGGCTGTTGGGGAGAAAGGGGAAAATGCAAAGTATCTCAAATCCATAACCATATAGATGGCCTAGCCACATCCATCCTTCATTTCAAACAACATGGTACCTGCCAGGATTCAGAATGTTGAAACACAGTTAATGTGACCTGGAGGCTTTATAGCCAGCACATTGGTAGCCATCAATTAGAAGGAGAGACAGAGCTTCCCTGGAACCATAAGATGAGTTGGGCACTGGTGGGCAGAGGGGGAGGGAAGGTATAAAGGCCTTCAGTGCTTCCAAAGCTTGTTAAAAAAAGAAAAAGAAAAGAAAAAGAGGGTTTTTGGGGTGCCTCCCATCCCCTCCCCTTACCCCTTACTCTGTCTCATGGGTTCAGTGTGGGGTGGGGGAAGATTAGCTGTTCCCTCTGACCCGCAAGCAGATGGGCAATGGATAGGGTAGGGTTGGGATCAAAGGTGAAAGAGGGAAGAAGGTAGGGGTGGTTGTTTGGACTGGCTGATGGTGAGATTCATGATTTAGTTGTTGAATTTTCATTACTTGGCAAACTGGAGGAGGAAGAAGAGGAGGAAGAAAAATCCATTCCTGTCAATTCTGGGGGATTTGTGGCAGTGTTCTGTCCACTTAAGCTTTTCTGAAATACTGGGAAGGTATCATGCTATTCCATCCTAGGGACTATGCAGCCATTGTGGAATAAGTAATTGCAAGGTATTTGCCAGCCATTCTCACCCAGTGCATAATCATCTTTGCACACAGGACATTCTAACCCTGAATTTATGTGTTCCTCTGTGACTTGTATGGTGGGAAGGGCTTGTATTTTCTCTTTGTCTGCTGGAGAGGGACTGCTGTTTTCAAATGGATTAAGGAGCTGGGTAATCATATCCAGGCCATTCACACCCTAAGCCTAGTCCATTGGATGTGAATACAAAACACCCCAAGGGCCCAATCACAGGTTTGGTATTGTTGCAGGTGCAATAATTCCATTGACCACTTGCTGAATAATTCCTTCTAACATTGGGAGGCTTCATGCCTGCCTGCAGCATGCCCTGCAGCAAGGAGCCTGTGGCTGCCATTAGCCATAATGGCAGCAGGACTGGTGTTCTCTGTCTTGCCTGTTCCCTGAGCCCCTGGCATCCTCAGACTGCAACCTAGGGCCAAATGTGGGAAAAGATGTCATCAAAAATCCCAGGAGGAAACTGGCCATAGCCCTGTGGCAAGGTGAATAAATGCTGATCCACATTCTCAAATGTTTTTCTGTTATGTTCCATAGGAGCTATAGCAGAGTTGGAACTATATTCAATATTTCTGGACTCTTCCAGAAGCTCTTCAGTAAAACCAGATTCACACATTGGGCAGATATAATCTGACAGCTGCAGGGAGATCTCAGCAGAACAGCAGTGGCAGAAGTACTGGCCAAGCTGCAGGGAAGCCTCCACCATTTCCTTCTTCTCATTCTCCAAAATATGGATATTCAATGAAATAGAGGACTTTCAAGCATTCTCAATGACAAGACCAAAACTGAATAGAAAATCTGACTTTCAAATATAAGAAGCAAGAGAAGCATGCAAAGGTAAACAGGAAAGAGAATTCAGAAGGGACTTACTAAAGTTGAACTCTTTTCTTTACATTCCTATGTGGAAAGATGATGTGTATAATTCATGGGATCCCAGTATTAGGGTAGGTGAAGGGAATAGACACATATGTATATAGACAGAGGGCACATGGTGAGTTGAATATGAAGGGATGATATCTAAAAAAATCAAATTAAGGGGTGAGAGAGGAATACATTGAGAGAGGGAGAAAGGGAGAGATAGAATAGGGTAAATCATCACACATAAAAGCGGCAAGAAAAAGCAGTTCTGTTAGAAGGGAAGAAGGGGCAGGTGAGGTGGAATGAGTGAATATTCAAGTAGCATTGTTGTTACAACTGGGGAAAGGGGCAATCAGAATACATGCCATCTTGGGGTGTACGGGAGGGCAGAGATTGGCAGAAAAAAAATTACTCAAAATCTTGTGGAAATGAATGTTGAAAAATAAAAGTAAGTAACAAAATTAAAAGTAATTATTGATTGTTTCAATTATTTGTTATTTGGCCCAATCATTCTTTAGAATTACTTAGTTTCTTGATAATTTCATATCTATGCCTGAAAGAATCTTTGCTGAATATGATTTTTATTGCATTACGGTCACAAAATACATGTAATATTACTTATTTTCTTTGTTTCTGCCTCAATACATGAGCAATTTCTGTGAAAGAGTCATGGAGAAGAGAAACATACTCTTTACCATTCCTATTCAATATTCTCCCCAAGTCTATAAAATATATGTTTCTAAAATTCCATTCATGTCCTTAACTTCTTTCATGTTTGTTTAAGGTTAGATTTATCTATGTCTGAGAGCAGTAAACTGAAGTCTCCCATTAAAGTTTTGCTCTTTATTTCCTTCTTTTAGTAATTTGTCATTTTTCCGCAAGAATTTGGAAACTACACCATTTAATGTATATATGATCAGTATTAGTATTAATTCTTTTTCTATAGTAATGTTATCAAAATGTGGTTTCATTATTTATGTCTTGTAATTATATCTTTTTTCCTTTTGTTTTGTGTGAAATCATGATTGCAACCCCTGTTTTTTTTTACTTCAAATGAAGAATAATAGACACTGCTTCTTTCTTTTTAACTCTGTGTATAACTTTTCCTTTGAAGTGTGTTTCTCATCAACATGTAGTCAGATTTTGGTTTCTGATGTAGAGAAATTATATCTGGATGAGCTGAAGTTTTCATTCTTTTCTGATGGAAAGCAAATAAATAAACAAATTCTCTAGTTTTGAATTTTCGTAAAATGTATTACCACTGTTCTGAGACCAGAGATTAAGGGCATCAGAAATAGTGTTATTTCATTTGCAACTTTGAAACCCCTGGGTGGTAAATTTATTTATCTATTAACCTGTGAAGTCAGGGCTTTATGTGGCCTTATTTTTTCTTTGTCATTTGTATCTTTCATTAGAAGTTGAGTGCAGAGCAAAGTATGATAATTAAAGGATGAGGTTTATGGTGTTCCATATGATTCAAGTTTTATGGTATCAAAATTAATTGTCTATTAAATACTCATAGAACTTCCTAAACATGGAAACCTTTAAAAATATATTTTAAATACTTACATACTATATATATGTATATGTATATATATATATATATATACTATACATTTGATTTTATAATTGGTTACTGAATCTTATTTCACAGTAAAAAGCTATTATCATAACTTGTTTAAAGGAATAAAATGTAAATTTAAGTAGTCATTAAATCTGAAATTATATGCTAGAACTAAATGGCTTCTGAGAGAAAAGGTAGAGACATTGTTTCTATAGTAATAAACTTTAAAATATTTATTATAAGCCTTCAAATATATTGCTATTTTAACCCCATTTTAAAGTAACTATGTTCTGTTCACTTTAATAGAAGATATCAGTTTGCTTCCTCCCCTACTCCTCTTTCTTCCCAGTACCTATATTTACTACTTTTTTCCCTTGTCTGGAGGTGATTGGCACATGAGTTGACTGATGAAATGGAATTAGAACATGTATTAAGCATACTCTGCTGGGCCCACCTTTCTTAAATAGAATTAATAGGGGTGCAAAATTTTCAGGATCTAATAAAATGTATCCAACTAACATTTATCTAGCACTGAAGTATTTTCAAAGCATTGTACTTTGTACCTCTCTAAATAGGATACATAAGTAGGTCAGAAATTGATGCTTCCCTGCAAGAGCTTACAATCGAATAGGAGAATAAAGATATATAAGAAGAAATAATTGTTTGTCAAAATGTAATGTGAAGAGTATGTGGGACAATAAATATCAAGAATGAATGAATGATAAATGGGGTCACAAATTCCAGAGAATTTAAGGGGAATAGAGAATGAAAGAAAAGTTATGAGTTTTAGAATACAAAGCAGAGTGGATTTGGAAGGCATGGGACATCCATGTATGACACAGTAACAGGCAGAGAACTTATTAAATTTTTATACAGTTAGAGATCATAGTAGCTTCACATTACTTACAGCACAGCTAGAAGCATTTTTGAATGTGAATAACAAGAGGAGCTACTTCGATAAAAATAACAGAAGACAACATGAAGCAAAAATAGATATGGTCAAACTGAATTGAACTCAAAGCAGATGAACATCATTCTGTACTAAGTTCAGTGACAAATAAAACACATCTAACATAAGTCAACCCAAAGAGTAGATGTTGATACATATCCAAGAGAATGTAAAAACAATGAGAAGCTTGATACCAAGGGTCAGGCACAATATCTCTGCTACTGCCACCAAGGTAATTACTTCCTAACACCAGTAATTGATAAGGGCTCTATAAGATAGCAGGGTGACTGATGTTGGTAATCTTAAGACCTTTTAGTTCAAGGTAAGTCAGAATAAATATGCTATATAAAATAGAGAGATTTGATATTCAGTAAACCAAGACAGACTCACATAACCACTGGAGCTCCTGCATGCATAGTGGGCTTAGGATTTTGTCCCTTTCCACATGCAAAAATGCCCCACTATAATCCTCTAAGATCTTCATCCATAGATTATGAATCCATGGATTTAGTTGGGAGATGGAATATCTTGTGCAAGAATAGCAAGCATGTCAGTGTCACTGGAACATAAAATATCTGGTATGTGTAGAGCAGTTGGGTAAGGAATAAGAAAAATAGAAAGGTAGGAGACTAGGCTATGCAGGGCTTTCCATGACATAGAGGATTTTATATTTGATGTTAAAAGTGATAGAGTAACTACACTTGAATGAATGGGGTGATGACAGATAGCATAGTTTCATCTGTCCTCTAGGAAGATGAATTTGACAACTGAGATTAGAAAGACTGGAGGGGTCAGAGACTTGAGACAGGGAGATGAAGTAAAAGAATATTGCAATAGTCCAGTTGGGAGGTAGTAAGATTCTTCAATAGGCTGGTAGCAGAAGAGGGCATATGTAAAATATAAATCAAAGGTAAAGGTTGGCAACTGATCGAATATGGGAATTGAGAGAGTGAGGAGTGGAGGATGAGACCTAGGGTGTATGCCTAGGTAGCTGGAAAGATAGGAACAATACAGTGCTTGGAAGGTAAGTGGAGATAATTAGTTCAGTTTTGGATATGTTGAGTTAAAGCTGTTTATGGGACCCACAATTCAAGATGACCAATAGGAAATTGGGAAGGTAAATATGGAAATCAGGATAAGTAAATCTGAGGATAATCAGAATAGAAATGATAATTGCATACTTGAAAGACTACAAAGAGACATAGAGAACAGGGAGAAGAAAAGACAACCCAAGAGAGAGCCTTTGGAGGTACCCAGAGTTAGTGGGCAGCAACTAGATACCCACGGAGGAGAAGCAATAGAAAGCATTGTTGGAAAAGTCTAGAAACAAAGGGGTATCGATAAGAACATGATCATTAGTCTTTACAACGGCTGCAGAGTGGCCAAGAATAATGGTATTGCCAAAAGGCCATTAAATTCGGTAATTAAGAACTCATTGCTAACTTTGTAAAGAGCATTTTCATTTGAATGATGAAGTCAGAGGCCAGACTGTAGTGAGTTAATAAGTGAGTAAAAGGAAAGGAATTAGAAGTAAAAATTGTAGGTCTTCTAAAGGAATTTAGTCACAAAAAGGAGGTACAAGGGGAAGTATGAAGCAGATTTGATCAAGTTAGGGTTGTTGTTTTTTTTTATTTTTTGAAGATAAGGGAAATATGAACATGTTTTCAGGCAGTAGGGAAGGAAATAACAGACAAGAAGAAAATGAAGATAAGTGAAAGAGGAAGTGATGATTTAGTGGGCAACATTTATTAGAAGGTGGGGTGGAATAGGATCACTTGTGCATGAAGAGAGAATTTTTCTTACCAAGAGGAAGTGCTACTTCTTCTAGTGAGACAAGGGTGAAGGAAGAAAAAGAGGCAGAAGGCATCAGGGGAGATGAAGAATGGGGGACAATAGGGAGCCTTTGGTAAATAACATATTTTTTTTTCAATAAAAATAAGCTAAGATGGAGTGGAGCCAAGATGGTAGAGAGAAGCTAGGAAGCTGTGTGAGCTCTTCCAGTTTTCCTCAGAAGCACTGTTAATCAAGCCTCTAAATGGATTCTGGTGTGACAGAACCCACAAAAAGATGAGCGAAACAATAATCCAGTTTAAGATAAATGCTGGAGAAGATGTGTGAAAATTGGAACATTGTTACATTGTTTCTGGAGTTGTGAACAGATCCAACCATTCTGGAGAGCAATTTGGAACTACGTACAAAGGTCTATAAAAATGCACATGTCTTTTGACTCAGCACTACCACTTCTAGGGCTGTATCCCAAAGAGATCACACAAGGGGAAAAGACACCCCATATACACAAAAATATTTATAGCAGCTCTTTTTGTGACATCAAAGAATTGGAAATAAAGGGGAGCCCCATCAATTGGGGAATGGCTAAACAAGTTGTAGTATATGAATGTAATGGAATACTATTGTGCTACAAGAAATGGGGAAGATACAGACTTCATAATAACCTGGAAAGAACTACATGATATGATGCTGAGTGAAAGGATCAGAACAAGGAGAACATTATACACAACCACAGACATATCGATTCTCTGATGACTAACTTTGATAGACTTGGCTCTTCTCAGCAAAACGAGGTTCAAAGACGGCTCCAAAGAACTAATGATGGAAAGAGCTATCTACACCCAGAGAAAGAACTATGGAGTTTGAATGTGGATTGAGGCAAACTATCTGCTCTTTTTTCTATCTTGTGTTTTTTGTTTTTGTTTCTTCTTTCTCATGATTCACTCCATTAATCATGGTTCTTCTTTATGACTTGACTATTGTGTAAATATGTTTAATGCAAAGGCATATGTAGAACATATACTGGATTCCAGGCTGTCTTTGGGGAGGAGAGGGGGGAGGTAAGGGAAGAAAATTAGGAACTCAAAAACTTGTGGAACTGAGTGTTATGAGCTAAAAATTTTTAAAAAGTAGAAAAAAAGATAAAAAAAAGATTACTTACTAGGACTTTTTGAAAGATCTGTCTCACTTGGATAAAAGGAGTGTACAGCCCAGTGCTGATGGTGTTTCGGTGAGCTAGGAGGAGGCTCTCAGCTACAGCACAGATCAGCAATCAAGGTTCCTTGGTCTGGGCTCAACAAGCCTGAAGTGAGGCCTCCAGCCCCAGTGCAGAAGGAAAATTGCAAACCTTGAAACTTCCACAAACTAGATGCAACTAGCGCCATGCTACCTGTAATGGTAATACAATTTGAAGATTTTCCTATCCATTGATAGGCCCATGAGATCTGTCTGAGTCACATGAGTCTGAGTCACAGGGAAGTCTGAGTCACATGGAGCCTGTGGTGGGGGAGCTTCCAGAATGGGGGGAGCAGGAAGGGTGGAGCGGAGCTGAAAGGAAGTAAGACAGAGCACTCAGAGCTGGGAGAGAGAAAAACAGAGCAGCATCTAGGGTGAATGAGAGAGGGAGTCCTTTTGCCCTTATTTGTGGGAAGGCCCTAACAGAGGGAAGGCTTTGGGATGGTGTTGACACCTGCATTGATAATGTGTATAGATTTCTTCGTTGTTATTATGGATTTGGCTTTCTGGTATTGGAATGTTTTTGTTTCACCTTCAATGATGAGAGGCTGTTATATTTTGCAATTCAGAACCATGCTAGCATATTCATAGTAGTTGTAGCCACTGTGAATATCGAATTGGAGCAACACTACCCCAGCACAGTACATAAGCCACAAGCACCAGAGGCCATGGACTATAAAGCCAGGGACCAGACCCATGGCTACCAGAATAAGAATATTGAAGTAGTGCTCCCTTTGCCTGAGGAGCACAGCTCAACTGTAAAAGTCCTGAAACAGGCTGAAAATTAGGAAGAAACAGAAGAGACCCCTGAATATAGAAAAGGAAGGACAAAAATTTACAAACTGACTGAAGAAAGCAACTCCTTTAAAAGTAGAGTTAACCAAATGAAAAAGGAAGTAAAAAGCTAACTGAAGGAAATAACTCCTAAAAAATTAGAACAGGCCAACTGGAAGCTAATAACTATGAGACATCAAGAATCAAAAAAAAATTGAAAGAATGAAAAAAGAAGAAAAAGTAAAATAGTACATTGGAAAAACAACTGACCTTGAAAATATATTCAGAAGACATAAATTCAAAATTATTGGACTACCTGAAGGGCATGATAAAAAAAAAAGAGTCTGGCTAGCATCTTCCAAGAAATTATCATTCTGGGAGCCAAGATGGCAGAGTAAGTAAATTGCTGTCACTCTCTCATATTCACCTCAGAACAACCATACAATAGTGCCACAGAACAAATCCTAAAAGAGTGGAGCCACCAGAAAGACAGGGTGGAGCAGTCTTTTAGTCAGGAAGACTTGGAGAATCTCCAAAAAAGTCCATCTCACTCAGGTAAAAGGGGAACATATCCTAGGACAAGAAGTGCCCCAGCAAGATAGTAGCAAGCCCCACCTCAGCAAAGCAGTGGGAGGTCCTGTGCCCCAGGTTAGCCACAAGTACCAGGATCCCCCACTTGCCTTAGCATGGTCGGAATCAACATAGCCCAGATCAGAGAATTACCATGTGCTTCAGTACAGATCTGGAAAGGCAGGCATCTTTGAGCAGCTGTACCTCCATAAGCTTTAGGACACCTAGGAGCGAATGGCATCCTATAGTTGCAGGATCTCCATGTGCTTCAGAAAAGACATGGCAGTTGGGCATCTTCCTGCTGCTGGACCTTCAGGTACTTCAGCACAGGCAAACAGGCATCCTTCAGGGGTCAGACCTCTGTATGCTTGAGTGTAGCCCCAGGGAAACACAGAAGAACCCCACCTGGCCTTAACACATGCCAGACATCACACTGGACCACAGCTCAGCACCAGGTAAATTGTCAGACCCCTACAGCATCCAACTGCCAGCACCTGAGGCCACAATGCACAAAGCCAGTAAAGTTGCCCCTGGCTGCCAGGACGAGAAGCTTAGGATACTGCCCCCTATAATCCAGAGAGGTCAACTGTAAAATCCAGGAAATAGGCAAAGACAAACAAGATAATCAAGAAGCTAAAACTAGCATTGACCATAAAAAATTTCTGTGGTGACAGAGAAGATAAAAACACAAACTCAGAAGAGGGCATCATTTTTAATATACCTACATCTGAAACTTCAAAGGGGAATATGAATTGCTCTCAAGTCCAAAAATCCTTCTTGGAAGAACTCAAGAAAGATTTTAAAAGTCAGATAAAAGAGATAGAAGAAAAATGGGGGTGGGGCGCAGAGATGAGAGGTAAGCAAGATAGACTCAATAGCTTGGAAAAGGAAAGACAAAAACTGAAGAGAACAACTCCTTAAAAAGTAGAATTGGCCAAATGGAAAATGAGGTATAAAAGCTAATAAATAAAATAATTTGAGACTTCTGGAAGTCAAGATGGTGGAATAAGCAGTAAGTTGTTCTCACTCTCCTTTACTAACCTTGAAAAACCCAGAAAACACTGCCCCAGGAAAAATCTTGAAACAGTGGAGCCAGCAGAAAGACAGGCACAGCCAGTTTTCAGCTGGTAAGGCTAGGGGGATTAAGACACCAGCAAGGACAGGCATTCACCAGTGGCTGAGCCTCTCTGTGCTCTACGTGCAGCCCTAGTAGAGAAAGAGACTTCCAGAGGCCGTTGACTTCTCCCCCACATCTCACAAAGCAAAAGTTTCAGTGTAACTCCAGGGAAATGCAGAAAGAACTCACTTGGCCTCAGCACACACCAGCCAGCTCCAGCTCAGCATCAGGTAGGCTATAGCACTATACAGCTTCCAGCAGCCAGAACCAGAGGCCCCAGAAATACAAATCCACTAACCACACACCTAGCTTCCAGCACAAGAAGTGTGGGACAGAGCCTGCTGTGCCCAGAAACAGAAATCCACTTTAAAGGTCAGGAAAAAAGGCAAACACAATAAGCAAAATGTAACTTAGAAAAGCAAAGACCATAAAAGCTTACTATGGGGACAGGGAAGATCAAAATACAAATTCAGACTTGCATGACATGATGCTGAATGAAGTGAGCAGAATCAGAACAACGCACACAGTAACAGTCACATTGTTTAGTTATCGATTATGATAGACTTCCTTCTTCTCAGCGATACAACAATCCAAGACAATTCCAAAAGACTGGTGATGCTAACCACATACAGAGCAAGAACCATGAAGTCTGAATGCAGAAAGAAGCATAATAATTTTCGCTTTGGGTTTTTTTTTTGTTTTTGTTATTTTTCTCTTTTGTTCTTATTCTTCTTTCACAGCATAACTAATATGGAAATATATTTAACATGATTACATATATATATATATATATATAAACTATATCAGATTGCAAAATGTCTCAGTGAAGGGGGAAAAGGAAGGAGGGAGAATAATTTGGAACTTAAAATTTTGTAAAATAAATATTGAAAAGTTTCTTTACATGTAATTGAAAAACATACTATTAAGGGAAAAAATAAAAAAGAGAAGAAGAAAGGGAAACCATGGGAGATTTGAGGAGGGATGAAAAGTTTGGAAAAACTACTATGATAATTAAAGAGGTATAAAAACATTGCCTTGCTATTCTGAGAGGTTATTTTGTGAAATAATGGCATATAAAAATTTTAGTAGACTCAGCACAGTTTCATGATTTTCCATACTTTTTTCAATAGTCAGTAAGAGTGCTGGCAGTGGATAGTAGAAGTGATCCAAGGCTAGGGTTTGGATGAACAAAATCAGTAATAAGATTAAAGATTAAGGGGAGTTGAGAGAAAAGAACTGTGTAGACTTGACTTGATTCACCAAGGCTTGAAAAAGAAATGAGGAGAGTATAGCTTATGCAAGGTTAATGGCATAGGGTAGAATTGAGGACTAGAGGTACTATATGTAATGATGAAAATGCAGAATTGAGTTTAAGAGAACGAGGAAGCGGGAGAGGGTATATGATAACAGACTGTGATCATACAAAGGAATTTCAGAGTATATTAATAGGGAGTATGAGTGAAAGTGCAAGGAATGCTAGAAAACTTGCGAAGGAGGTTCTGTTGTAAGGAAGTAGAAAAGTTTCAGTGAGATCCAGAACATGGAAGGAGTAGGAAAAAAAAAGTTTTAAGAAGAAAGCTATTTTGTTACTTATGAAGCAAGCATTCCAGAGAGCACAGGGAGAGAGGTGGGTAAATTTAAGGTAGATATTGGGAATGGATAGGTTGAGGGGGATGGAAATAAATGAGTGAGTGGTAAGGGATGAAGAATAGCGTTTGAATAATGACATCTACGGATTCAGAATCACTGGGCTGGGGTAGGAACTTGCTAATTGATGAAAAAGTAATTCAGATAGCTTATTAACATCCCTATTTGTCCAATATGTACCTGGAAGGGTATATGGTACCATTGTTGAGGCAAGCGTAGGTAAGGGATGAGTAGGGTGATAGTGATGGAATGGTTTTGCAATCTGTGTGTGTGTGTGTGCGCGTGCGCGCGTGCGCGCGCGCGAGTGTGTGTGTGTGTGTGTCTGTGTGTCTGTGTCTGTGTCTTTAGCAAACAGACTCAGGTAGGTGACACATGGAGGGAGCATGATACAGAAGCATAATGGGGTGTCCTCTCACTCTTTACTAACCCAGCCAGGTCAGTCCAAGAGGCAGTTTGTTAGACTGTAATCTATATTGTTTCTCTTGTTTCTGCCAGAAGATCAGGAGACTAAACCTGATGGAATTGCACTTCTTTCCTACTGTTGGAGAGGGGGTTACAGCCCTAATTATTTTTTTTAAATATAAAGTATAAAAATAAGAAATACACATTACAAATGTGCATAATTATTGCCGAAAAAGGTACCTAGGTGCCTTAGTGGAGAAAGAGGGAGACCTGGAGTTAGGATAGCTCTTAATTTAAATGTAGGCTGAGGCCCTTGTTAGCTGTATAATCCTGGACTAGTCACTGTATTACTTTATCCCTCAGTACACTCATCATTAAAAGTGGAATAATAATAAGTACTAATCTCCTAGTATTGGCATGAAGATAAAATGATACATTTAAAAATGCTTTGCAATCATTAAATTTCTTTATATATGCAAGACATTATTTTCCTTTTCTTCTTATTATAGCCCAACAAAACAAATTCCCACATTCATGATGTCTCAAAATGTATATCTCTGAATTTTAATTTTCTCACCCCCTTTCAGAAGCTAAGTGATATAACACATTTTTTATAATTTTTAAGATTTCCTTTCTATCATGAATTTACCAAAATATCTACATTTGAATATATAAAGGACAAAAAAGAGGAAGAATTATATTTGAAACTGTATGTTACATGCCATTTGTTTGTTAAATTGACAAGGCAGTAATAAAATTTTCTGTCAATTTTCTTCACATTTTTGTGGGAAAAGGTTTTATAGACTTTGAATTAGTATATAAATGACAGTTAGTATTACAGTAGAGAATGGTTTTTCAGTTTTTAGGGTGGAGAGACTACTCGACATAACAGGTAAGAAGATGAGAGATGTGAAATAAGAGTGAAAATGCAAGAAAAGTAATGGATAAATGATAGAGTTGAGTTCTGGCAGTTAGGAGGTAATTGAATAAGGGGCACAGGCAAAGAGGTTAAACTTGTGTATGTCAAGAGCTTGTGAGAAAGTATAGAAGAAGGATAGAGAAAGGTTCCCAATAAAGACTTAGGGAAAGGGAGGAGGTGAATGACCTCAAGTCATCTGGTCTTCATATTCTCATTAAGGTCTCCTACTGAGGATTTAAATGGTTTAGAGTACCTACTATGGGGAGTAAATTAGGGATGCATAAAAATGATCAAAAGTATTTCAGAATAAGAGAGAATCCAGCTGATGTTAAATAGCATGAAGATATTTCTGTATTGCTGCTCTGGATTTTGCAACTTATTTAAAATATGGATTATGAAACTACCAAATCAAAATTGTTTCACTTATGGATGGCGCTAACAACAAAACTGTTAATTTTCTTTTGAAAACATAATTCTTCTGAAGTATATTTAGGCAAAGAAAATAGCTAAGAGTTTTTGGCTCAGATGTTTGATGTGGTGGCACTATGTAGGCATATTTTAAATGAATGGAATGAATGTTGTGAATATATTAAGTGGGAGATCCTTTCTAGGAAGATGGAGTCACTTCCAGAGTGTCTTATATATGGATATTGATCTCATTCCAGATGTAAAAAAGATACAGTTGAAAGTAAATTTAGTGCTCAATAACAGCTTATATTTATACCAGATAAATATAGCATGAAGTTTCAGTTTTTGGTCCCTTTGAGCTACCACAGGGAAAAGACAAATTATGAGTCACTATCTACTTAAAACATAGTTCTTGAGGTCCCACTAATATTTATTTTTGCAGATTAATCAAATGAGATGCTAGTTCAAAGAAAAGGGCATTTATTCACTTTTTTAATGGTCAAAGGATAGAAACAGGCAGTTTTCTTGTGAAGAAATAAAAATAATTTATTGTATAATAATGCTCTAAAATATTATTGATTAGGAAATGCCAATTAAAACAACATTGAGATATCATTTTATACCTATCAGATTGGCTAAAAATGATTGAAAGGGAAAGTACAGATATCAGAGGGCATGCGGAAAAATTGTGACTCTAATTCACTGGAGATAGAACTGTGAACTGATGCAGTTATTTTGGAAAACAATCTGGAATTATGCGCAAAGAGTTATTAAATCACTTATACATTTTGACCAGCAATACTGCTACTAGGTTTATTTCCAAAAGTGATGAGAGAAAGAGGAAAATAATCTATATATTCGAAGATACTTATAACAGATCTCTTTGTGGTGGCAAAGAACTGGATAATAAATGCAGAATGCCCATCAATTGTGGAACAGTTGAACAAGTTGTCATAGATGATCATGATGGAATACTACTGTAGTACAAGAAATGATGAGCTCAGTGATCTTAGAAAATTATGGCTAGATTTTCATGAAATAATGAAGAGCAAAATGAGCAGAACCAAGAGAAATTTTCATACAGTAACAGCAATATTGTTTTTTCTTAGTTATTTTATTTTCCCCCTTAATTTTATTTACTCCTTAATAGTTTTCAGCATTCACTTTTATTGGATTTTGAGTTACAATTTTTTTCTTCTATCTCCCTCCTCTCACCTCTCCCCAAGACAGCATGCAATCTGATATAGGTTATAAATATTCAAACATATTAAACATATTTTCACATTAGTCATATTGTGAAAGAAGAATCAGAAAAAAGGGAAAAAACCATAAGAAAGAGAAAAAGAGAGAAAATAATAATTTTTTTTAATCTGCCTTCAGATTCCATAAGTTCTTTCTCTGGATGTGGATGGCATTTTCCATCATGAGTCTTTGGGAATTGTCTTGGATCATTGTATTGCTGAAAAAAAAAGCTAAGTCTATCAAAGTCAGTCATCACACATTGTGGCTGTTACTGTGTACAATGTTCTTCTGGTTCTTCCCACTTCACTCAGCATCAGTTCATTTAAGTCTGGGTTTTTCTGAAATCTGCCTGCTCATCATTTCTTATAATACACTAGTATTGGGGTAGCTAAGTGGTGCAGTGAGTAGAGCACTGGCCCTGGAGTCAGGAGGACCTGAGTTCAAAACCAGCCTCAGACACTTGACACATGTACTAGCTGTGTGACCTTGGGCAAGTCACTTAACCCCAATTGCCCTGCCCCCCTCCAAAAAAGCAAAAACAAAAACAAAAAAATAAAATAGTATTGCATTACTCTAATATACCACAGTTTGTTCAGCCATTCCACAACTAATGGGTATTTTTCAATTTCCAAATTTTGTCCACCACAAAAAAAGCTGCTATAAATATATTTGTGCATGTGTGTCTTTTTACCTTTTTGTAATCTCTTTGTGGTACAGATCTAGAAGTTGCATTGCTGGATAAAATGGTATGCAGTTTTATAGCTCTTTGGACAGAGTTCTAAATTATTCTCCAGAATGATTGGATGAGTTCACAACTCCAGCAACAATGCATTAGTCTTCCAGATTTCCTACATATTCTCCAATATTTTATCATTTTCCTTTTTTTTTTTTCACATTATCCAATAGTATAGGTATGAGGTGGTAACTCAGAACTGTTCTAATTAGCAAAACAAATGACTGTTAATGCTATGGCTTTTAATGAAGTTAATGATATTAATAGTATCAAAAAGCACAGCATCAAATTCTGTTGATTTTTTTTACTATGAGTTCCTCCCAATAGATCATGCAGTGATAAACATTCTATGTTCATTGTCACCAGCTCTATTTTGCTACAAATCTAACATCCCTGCCCATCTTTGTTCGAGCACCATCTGTACAGACTCCTATGCAATTTTCCACTGTAAAATTTAATTTGTGAAAAAAAATCATCAACTTTAAGATCTATCTATCTATCTATCTACCTATCTGTCTTTCTATCTATGTCTTCCCCTTTTATGTGCCCTTCCAAATGGAGAAAAAACAATAATTCCTCATGTATATCTCCTTCATAAACTTATCTTACATAAAGTAACAGCTGTGTTAAAAATATCAGTAGTTTCATCTAACTGAATTGCAAACTTTAGACTGCACTTAAGGCTGGTAATAAGCTAGTGCAATTGGTCATTACTAATTTAAAAATTGGAAATTTTGTCAATTTGGAAATAGATTTTGAAATATCATTTGATAAAGGAATTTTACAAATTTTATCCCCATGCTTTGTCCCCAAGAACTATTCCTAACATTTTAATAGCAGCAGGTAGCACAAGATCTCTTATCAGATAAGGCATTTTTTTTATAATTTTTGCAATTAAATTAGAAGCTTCATAAGATGAAACTTTCATTGCCGGTTAAAAAATTTCTCAAAACATTGTTTTTCTTTATTTGAATATTTTAAAAGTCATTCAAAATATTCCTTTCTTTTATTGCAGTACTTTGCATGATTGGTATTACAGTGTCATAATCAAAATTGTCTGTTTTGCATTTTGTAATGCTCCCTATCTCTTGTTGTGTCATGAATTCTTTTACTTTCCATAAATCTGATAGGGGAACTATTCCTTGCTTTCCCAAATTGCTTACAGTATAAGCCTTTATTCCTAAATCATGAACACATTTTGACTTTATTTTGGTATGTGGTGCAAGTTGTTGGTCTATGCCCAGTTTCTGCCCTACCATTTTCCAATTTTCCCAGCAGTATTTTTTGAAATAGTGAATTCTTAGCCCAGAAGCTAGATTCTTTGGTTTTGTCAAAGAGTATATTTCTGTAGTCGTTGACTTATGCGTCTTGTGTACCTATCCAATTCTAATGATCCACCAATGTGTTTCTTAGCCAGTAGCAGGGAGTTTTGATGACTGCTGCTTTATAGTACAGTTTAATATCTGGTATGGCTAGGCCACCTTCTCTAGCATTTCTTTTCATTAATACCCTAGATATTCTAGAACTCTTATCCTTTCAGATGAATTTTGTTATTGTTTTATCCAGCTCTGTAAAATAATTTCGGTAGTTCAATTTGTATGGCACTGCATAGATTAATTTAGGTATAATTGTCATTTTTATTATATTAGCTCGGCCTAACCATGAGCAACTGGTATTTTTCCACTTATTTAGATCTGACTTTATTTGCGTGAAAAGTGTATCATAATAATGTACATATAGGTCCTAGGTTTGTCTTGGCAGATAGACTCTCAACTATTTTATAGTGTCTACAGTAACTTTGAATGGAATTTCTTTTTCTATATCTTGCTGTTGTGCTTTGTTAGTAATGTATAGTGATGCCAAGGATTTATGTGGGTTTATTTTATATTCAGCAACTTTTCTAAAGTTGTTTTTTTTTTTATTTCAAGTAGTTTTTTACTTGATCCTCTAGGATTCTTTAAGTAAATCATCATATCATCTGCAAAAAAGTGATAATTTGGTTTCTTTTTTGACTATTCTAATTCCTTCAATTTCTTTTTCTTCTCATTGCTACAGCTAATATTTCTAGTACCAAATTGAATAGTAGGCATGATAATGGACATCCTTATTTCACCCCTGATCTTATTGGAAATGCATCTAGCTTATTCCCATTAGAAATAATGCTCGTTGATGGTTTAAGGTAGATGCTATTTATAATTTTAAGGAAGGCTCCATTTATTCCTATGCTTCCTAGTCTTTTTAATAGGAATGGATGTTGTATTTTGTCAAAGGCTTTTTCTGCATCTACTGAGATGATCATGTGGTTTATGCTAGTTTTGTTGTTGATATGATCAATTATGCTGGTAGTTTTCCTAATATTGAACCAGCCTCATATTCCTGGAATAAATCCTACCTGGTCATAATGTATTATTATCATGATAACTTGCTGCAATCTGTTTGCTAATATTTTATTTAAAATTTTTGCATCAATATTCATTAGGGAAATTGGTCTATAATTTTTTTCTCTGTTTTGGCTCTTCCTGGTTTGGGTATCAGTACCATATATCTATCATAAAAAAAGAATTTATTAGGCTTCTTTCTTCACCCATTTTCCCAAATAGTCTATAAAGTATAGGAATTAATTTTTCTTCAAGTTTTTGATAAAATTCACATGTAAAACTATCTGGCACTGGAGATTTTTTCCTAGGGAGTTTATTGATGGCTTGCTGAATTTCTTTTTCTGAGACGGGGTTATTTATACATTTTACTTCCTCTTCTCTTAACCTGGGCAATTTATATTTTTGTAGATATTCATCTCTATCCCTGAGGTTGACAAATTTGTGGGCATACAATTGGGCAAAATATTTCCGAATTATTGTTTTAATTTCCTGTTCATTGGAGGTGAATTCACCCTTTTCATCTTTGATATTGGCCATTTGATTTTCTTCCTTTTTTTAGTCAATTTGACCAAAGGTTTATCAATTTCATTGTTTCTTTCATTATACCACTACTTTGTTGTACTTATTAATTCAATAGTTTTCTTGGTTTCAATTTTATTAATCTCTCCTTTGACTTTCAGTATTTATAATTTGGTATTTAATTTGGTACTTAATTGGGGATGTTCAATTTGTCCTTTTTCTAGCCTTTTTCAGTTGCATGCCCAATTCATTGATCTCCTTTTTCTCTATTTTATTCATGGAAGCATTTAGAGATGTAAAACTTCCTGTAAGTACAGCTTTTGCTGCATCCCATAAGTTTTGGTATGTTGTCTCATTGTTGTCATTCTCTTGAATGAAGATATTAATTGTTTCTATGATTTGTTCTTTGGCCCACTCATTCTTTAGAATTAGATTATTTGGTTTCCAATTAATTTTTAGCTTATTTTTCCATGGTTTTTTGTTACAAATAATTTTTATTGCACCGTGATCTGAAAAGTAAGCTTTGACTGCTTCTGCTTTTCTGCACTGTATTGTAAGTCTTTTATGCCCCAGTACATGGTCAATTTTTGAGTATGTGCCATGTTCCACTGTGAAAAAATTATATTCCTTTTTATCCCCACTCAGTTTTCTCCAGAGGTCTATCATATTTGGCTTTTCTAAAATTCTGTTCACCTTCTTGACTTTTTTCTTATTCATTTTGAGGTTAGATTTATCAAGTTCAGAGAGGGGGAGGTTGAGGTGGTCTCCCATTATTACAGTTTTGCTGTCTCTTTCTTCCTGTAACTGCCTTAACCTCTCCTCTAAGAATTTGCGTGCCACATCACTTGGTGCATATAGGTTAAACAATGATATTGCTTCATTGTGTATGGTGCCTTTTAGCAGTAATGTCCTTACTTATCTCTCTTAATTGTCTGAGATTCAGATTGCTACACCTGCCTTTTTTTACATTACTTGAAGTGCAATATATTTCACTCCAGTCTTTTACCTTTACCCTGTGTGTATCCCCCTGTTTCATATGTGTTTCTTGTAAACCACACACTGTAGGATTACGGTTTTTCATACATTCTGCTATCCCCTTCTATTTTATGGGAGAGTCCATCCCATTCACATTCACAGTTATAATTACTTTCTGTGTCTTTTTTTCCATCCTATTTCCCTCCTGTTTATGCTTTTATTTCTCCCTTTCTCCTTCCACTCCTCAAAAAAAGTTTTGCTTTTGACTGCCACCTTCCTGAGTTTACCCTCCCTGTTGATTCCCCTCCCTTATCCTACCATTTTCCATTTGCTAATTCTTCCCTCCCTTTGTACAGCACCCTCCTTTTCCCCCTTTCCCCTCTTACTGCCTATAGGACAAGATAGATTTCTATACTTATAGGTTTATGTTATTCCCTTCTTGAATGAGATCCGATGAGACTAAAGCTCCAATACTGCTCTTCTCCCTCCCTTTTTCCCTCTACTATAATGTGTTTTGTGCCTCATCATTTGATGTAATTTACCCTTTTCTACTACCTCCTTACCTCTTCTCCCAGAACCCTCCCTTTACATCTCTTAATCATGTTTTTTATCCTTATATCTTTTATTTTATACAGACATCTACAATCTATGTGTATCCCTTTCAATTACCATGGTAACTGTACTATTCTCAAGAATGACATATATATATATATATATATATATATATATATATATATATATATATATATATATATATAAATGATACATAAGATGATATAATCCCATATGAAGATGAAAATAATTATCCCTTATTGATTGATAAGTTTTGTGGGGGGTTTCCCCCCGTTTACCTTTTTATGTCTCTCCTGAGTTTTTGGAGATCAAATTTTCCATTGAGTTCTGGCCTTTTCATCAGGAAGATCTTGAATTCCCTTATTTTGTTGAATAACGATCTCCTTGCCTGAAAAATTATGCTCAGTTTTGCTGGGTAGTTGATCCTCGGTTGTTATCCCAGCTACTTTGCCCTTCGGAATATCATAGTCCAATTTCTCCTTGACATGTAATGTAGAAACTGAGAGATCCTGTGTGATTCTGACGATAGTTCCATGATATTTGTATTGCTTCTTTTTGGCTACTTGCAGTATTTTCTCCTTGATTTTGTAATTCTGAAATTTGGCTATAATATTTCTTGGTGTTTTGAGCTTGGGATCATTTTAAGGGGGTTATCAGTGTATTCTTTTGATGACTATTTTATCCTCTGTGTCTAGGACTTCTGGGCAGTTATCTTTGATAATTTATTCGAAGATACTGTCAAGGCTCTTTTTTTCATTGTGGGTTTCCAGTAAACCAATAATTCTCAAATTGTCTTTCCTGTATCTATTTTCCAGGTCAGTTGTTTTTCCAATCAGATATTTCACATTTTCTTTTTTTTCATTCTTTACATTTTGTTTTACTACTTCTTGATGCCTCAAAGAGACATTAGCTTCCATTTGCTCAATTCTAAATTTTAATGAGTTGCTGTCTTCATTTTGCTTTTGCATCTCCTTTTCCAATTGTTTAATTTTACCTTTTGGGGTGTCATTTTCTCTATTTAGATTCTTAATCTCAGAAGCCATTTTGCCAATCTTTTTTTTAAGGACTTGATTTCATCAGTGGTTTTTTTTTTCCATTTTTTTCCTTATTTTCTTTTACCTCCCTAATTTGGTTTCTAAAATCCTCCTTTAGCTATTCCAGTAATGTTTTTTGGGCTTGAGACCAGTTCACATTCCCTTTTGTGGAATCAGATGTGGGAATAGTGTCAATGCTATCCTCTTCCAAATTGGTATTTTGATCATGACTGCAACTGCTTCTGCTTTGGTGCTCTGTGGTGCAGCTCTGCAGGCCAAGTGCCCTCGCAGCCTACAGATCCATCCCATCGACCTTTTGTACTCTCTTGGCTGGGAATTTTGCCCCACTCAGACTGCTAGCAGCTTCTAACTCTCTCAAATCTGCTCAGATTCACTTTTTATAGGTATCTGACAGAGGTTGTGAGAGAGCTCTGGTAAAACGCTGTTTTCACACGGCCATCTTCCGTCTTCCTTATTAAAAGTAAATCCATTTTGCAAAAATAATTCAACATATTTTCTTTTTCTTGTTAATGTAGATGCACTACAACCTAGTAGCAAAGACTGTCACATTTTCATCAGTATTTTTTGCCTCTTCTGTCTTAATTTTGCCATGTGTCCATAACCAAAAAACATTTTAGTTCCAAAATATAAACAAATATTGCTAATAATTTCTCAAACAAATATTAGATTTAGTTTATTAAATTATATGCATTTGTGCTTAATTTTAAAATTGATGTTCATACTTATTTAGACATACGGTGGTAATGATGGCAAAATATTATTAAAGGTGTTCTGTCTTTACTTGTTGCAATCAAATACTCATGTTTCTATAAAAGGTGATAACAGCAATTTTTAAAATTGAACATTCCAATACAATACAAGCCTAAGATATACTAATTTAATACTTACAGGTTGAGGAAACATGGTAGGAAAATATTAAAAGCCTTTATTTTCTGTAATTATACTATTACGTTTCAGTAAATACTAAAAAACAACTTTGTATGTACAGCAAAAACTGCAATTCATAAAATACCATATTCTCCAATCTGAGCCGAGGTGTTTCTGGCAATGTTCATTGGCACTGTGTGGTATGATGGCATGTACAGTGCAAAGGGTGCATGTCATGTGTTCAGAATCAAGACTGCAGTGAAGTCATGTGATGCCAGAAACACTTTGGATTCATTATACATTTGCTTTTGAATTAGATTTTTTTTGTACGTTCAGAAACCTACTGTTGCCAAATTTTTCAAGACCCCCACGATCAGTTAACTGACCCCATTTGGGGTGGCAACCAACAGTTTAAGAAGTGCTAATCTATGATACCTTTCAGCAAGATCTACTTTCTTTCCTTATCTCCTTTAATAAGATCCATTTGTCTGAGATCAAGATTGATACCCCAGGTTGTTATTTTCTTTTTTACTGCAACTGAAGCATTTCATGTTCTGTTCCAGCTTTTCACCTTTACTCAGTGTGTATCTTTTGCTTCAGATGTGTTTCTTCTAAGCAGCATATTGTAGGATTATGGTTCTTAATCCACTCTGCTATCCCCTTTCATTTTATGGGAGAGTTCATCCCATTCATATTCACAGTTATGATTATTATATCTTTCTCTCCATCTTACTTTTCACTCTGTTTGTACTTTTCTCTCTCTTTTCACCTTGTACCTACTCACCAATATTTTCTTTCTGATCACTGCCTCCCTCAATCTGTCCTCCCTTCTATAAGCTTTCTTCCCTTTTCTTTCCATTTTCCCTTACTACTTCTTCCCTCCCTTCTTCTCTACCTTCTATCCACCCCCTTTCTTTTATTTTCCCTTTGTTCTCCTACTTCTCTACAGAGTAAGACATATTTCTATAACCAACTGAATATATATGTTATCCCCTCTTTGATCCAAATCCAATGAGAGTAAGGTTCAAACAATGTTTTCCCCCTTCCCTTCTTTCCCTCCATTGTAATTGGGCTTTGTGCCTCTTCCTGTGATGTAATTTACCCTATTCTGCCTCCCCCTTTCCTTTTCTACTACTGCAATCCATTTTTGACCCCTTAATTATTTTTATCATCATATCTGATTCACTTGAAATTAGATCCTCTGTCTACGTATACCCCTTCTAGAAACCATAATAAAGATATAGTTCTCAAGAGTTATAAGTATTATCTTCCCATGCAGGTATGTAAAATGCTTAACCTTATTAAAATGTGTGTGTGTTTTTAATTTCCTGTTTACCTTTTTATGCTTCTTTTGAGTCTTTCAAGATCAAAATTTCTGTTTGGCTGTGGCTTTTTCATCAGAAATAATTGAAAGTCCCCTATTTCCTTTAACATCCATTTTTACTCTGAAGATTGTACTCAAATTTTCTAAGTAATTGATTCTTGGTTGTAATCTAAGCTGCTTTGCCTTCTGGAATATCATATTCAAAGCCCTCTTATCCTTTAATGTAGAAGATGCTAAGTCTTGTGTAATCCTGACTATGGTTCCTTGATATTTATACTGATCCTTTCTGGTTGCTTGCAGTATTTTCTCCTTGACCTGATAATTCTGGAATTTGGCTGCAATATTCCTTGGAGTTTTCACTTTGGGATTTCTCTCAGAAGGTAAATTCTTTCAATGACTTTTATCTTCAGGTTGTACAATATCAGGGCAGTTTTCCTTGATAACTTCTCCAAAGGTGCTGTCCAGGTTCTTTTTTTTTGATCAAGGCTTTCAGCTAATACAATAAGTTTTAAATTATCTCTCCTGACTCTGTTTTCTAGGTCAATTGTTTTTCCAATGAGTTATTTTACATGTTTTGTTTTCTAATTTTTTCATTCTATTGATTTTATTTGACTGATTCTTGATGTCTCATAAAGTTATTAGCTTCTACTTGCCCAGTTCTAATTTTAAGGGATTATTTTCTTTAGTTAACTCCTGTATCTCTTTTTTCATTTGGCTAATTATACTTTTTAAAGAGTTGTTTTTTCAGTCAATTTTCATCCTTACATTTCCAAGCTTTAGATTCTCTCTTGCCTATCTCTCATTTTATTTCCCAATTTTTCTTCTACATCTCTAATTTGAGTGTTAAAATCCTTCTCAATCTCTTCCAAGAAGGCTTTCTGGTCTTGAGACCAATTCACATTCCCCTTTGTGGTTTCAGATGTAGGTATATTGACAATGTTGCACTCTTATGAGTTTGTGTTTTGATCTCCCCTGTCACAATAGCAATTTTTTATGGTCAATGTTCATTTTAACCTCTTGCTCATCCTATTTGCCTATTTCCTGGCTTTGAATTCTCCCACTGAAGTACAGTAAGCACTATCCCAAGTTTCTTGGACTGAGGTTCAGGTGCCTGGTTATTGGCTTTGTGCCCTAGGGACTCAGGCCCTGGCAGGTGGATGCTCTAGGGGTCTGGCAACTTACCTGGTGGTGAGCTGTGGTCCTAGTGGTGGTGTCTGGCATATGCTGAGCCAAGGTGGGGTTTTTCTATGTTTCCCTGGGGCTACACTGAAGCACATGGAAGTCTGGTTCCTGGAGCATGCCTGTTTGCCCTGGTCTGTGCTGAAGCACCTGGAGGTCCAGCAGCAGGAAGTTGTCCAACTGCCTTTGACTGCAAGAGAAGGTCTGGTCACTGGGGAGCACCTGCCTCTCCAAGGCAGTCTTGAAGCACATGGAGTTTCTGCCACTGGAGGATACCTGCCCAACCAGGGCTGTGCTAAAGCATGTGGTGGGTCTCAGAGCTGGAGTCTACAGGTTGTCCTGGCTGTGCTGAGGTATGTAAGGTCCTAATGTTGGTGTGTGCCTGCTCCACCATCCTGGGGCTCAGGATCTTCCACCTGTTTGCTATTGTGGGGCTTGCTGCTGGCTTGCTAGGATGCTTCCTGTCTGGGATTGCCCTTCTGTTTTACTGATATGATAACAGACCTTTTTTTGGACAATTCTCCAAGTCTCCCAGACTAAAAGATTGCTTCAACCTGTCTTTTCACTGGCTCACCTGTTCTAGGATTTTTCTGGGGCACTATTTTAAAGCTGTTCTGAGGTGATTAAAGAAGAATGACAGTGATTTATGGCTTCCTTTACCCTCTTGGCTCCTGGAAACCTCAGCAATGTTATTTTTAAGAGTGACTTTTAGAGACTCAGTCATTTTGATATCATAAATACCCAGATTAACCACAAAGACCCTATGAAAGAAGATGCTATCCACATCCAAAGAAAGAATTGATAAAAAATGTATAGAATGCTCATATCTATATATATATACCCACACATATATACATACATACATACATATATACATACATACATACACATATGCTTATGTATATAAATAGGGTTATATGTAAGTGTGTATATTTTTTGTGTATTTTATATATGAGTTTGTATACATATATACACACATACATACATACATACATATTTTTAAAGGGACATTTAAATGCAATAAATAAGCAAGAAATAAGGAAATTTCTCTCGATGCAAATCTGGATGGATATCTTCCCAAATAATACCACCAATGGGAGAAGAAACAAAAAGAATGTACATGGACAGCCAATACATGTTGCCAAGAAATGTTTGCAGAGAGGATATATGTATTAGGAACTTATGTAACAGTGGAAAGAACACTATTTGAGGTTCCAGGTTCAAATCAAGACTCTGACACTTACTACTTAAGTGATTTTAGTCAAATCACAACCTCTCTGGGCCTCAATTGTATCAGTGTAAAGTGAACTAGACAACATTGAAGTTGCTTCTATCTCTAAGTCTATAATCCTATGGTCATTTACAGAGAGGGTGTATTTTCATTTATACTAAAAATTATCCATTGAAATCCAGTTAAAGTTTATATTTAAAAAAAGAATAACAGCTCCATAACATCAATGTCAATGAATGTCAATGAACTATGAATAACTGTTTCTATGTTGATTATCTACCTATATGACCTTGGGCAAGTCACTTAACTTCCATGGGCATAATTTTCCTCACAATTAAAAGTAAAAAAAAAGTTGAATTAGATGACCACTGCGATCCAATGTCTAAATTGAACTCTAACCATGCTCATTATTTTTCATTCTCTCTTTCTTTAAAGCAAATGCCAAGAGAATTCTCTAAGCTTAGAGCAAAAACAGCCTTGGCTTTCTGCTTACTTTAGCTTCAAATCCATGCATGGTTTCCAGGACCAGATATTAATAAATCGAAACCTAAGTTTCAGTGCAAACTAGGATAAACTAAGCTTCACTACAGTTGAACTATGAAACATAATGCAAATAAGAAAAGAAAGATTGGTTCCTTATCATTCTTACCTTTTCTCCATATCTAAAAATTCCTTCTATATTGATAGTATTAAATTAAGTAATTAGTTGTCATTAATAATATACATGAATAAAAAGTTTCTTTTTTATAATCTACAGATTTTAGCCCTGATTTCTCTTATGATTCATTAAGGAGGCATTCATTTGCTACCCAATAAGACAACAGCTGGTAGCTATGTAGTGTAGTGGATAGAACGTCAACCCTGAAGTCAGGAAGACTTGTCTTCCTCAGTTCAAATCTGGCCTCACCCTTGTCAATTGTGTGACCCTAGTCAATTTACTTAATCCTGTTCACCTCAGTTTCATCATCTGTAAAATGAGCTGGAGAAGGAAATGGCAAATCATTACAACATCTCTGCCAAAAAAACCTTAAGCAGGATAATAAAGAATGAAACATAACTGGAAAACTGCTGAAGAATAACAAGAAACTAGCTGGGGATTGCTGGCCTAATTTATAAGGTCAACAGCAGATGGATGGTGTTATAAAGGCTTTTAGATTCAGTCATATTCCAATACCCCAGTAGATTCTTTTTTCTTGCATTGCTTATCCAATTATCATTCCAGGTCACACGCTTCACTTTCCTATGTAAAACTAGCCTTCTTGGTAGCAACAGCATCATTCATAATTCATCACCTTCAGTAACTCCCAGTTTGCATTAATTTCAGAATGTTTCTTGAAACTCTCTCCAAAAATTTTAAGAGATCAATTTGTAATACAAATGTTAGGAAAAAAAGTAAAGTAAAGTAAACCTTCATTCTTCCTGGAGGAGGAAGAAGAGTCAAAGGAAAACAAAAAAGAGAAAGAAGTATATGTGCCTTTCTAGAAAGAAAGCATGCCTTGGGATTTAGGGACAAAAGTCACATACATCATTAAAAAAAAACTTTTTAGAAAACATTTTACCGAAAAGTCAATGCTATTTGGTAATGTGAGACTTTAACAATGGACTATAGGTGATCAGTCCATATAATGGCTATGGGTAACAGACAAATATTATGTGATACGATTTACAAATCCACAGGGAGACATATCGCTGGAGAAACTGTAAAGGGTCACTAAGCCTATATCCTCCTATCCTCCTTCCTTTAGGCAAATTTACACCTAAATGATTACATATGAATATTTTATTTCTAAATGATGATAAGAAATTCTAATACCTAAACTTTTTTAAGGTAGTTTATTTTAACAAAAAATGATCAGAAAGTTCTTCTGTATAACTATATTAAATCCTTGGGCTTTTGTTTAAAAACATTCTGAAGCCCTTGACAAAAACTTCAAGTAAATAGAATGAGTTTCGTTCATTGTTTAGTATTTTGATGTTCTCTTTATTTGCTTTACAATATACAGAGATAAAGTTGAAGTCTTAGTTGGGTAACAAGGTATTTATTAAGAGGAGAGAGCCTCAATTTTCTTTTTGGTTAATATTTCATTAAAAGGATATTTAAATTCATTAGGGGACTTAAAAAATTAATAAAACTCATTTTTTTTTGTATGCATGCAACCAATTTATCTCCAATGTTAAGTATTAATCACATTCTACTTTCTGTAACAGTTTCTGAATGCTTTTGACTTTTGTTCTATTAAGCCACATCCTTGGGTAGGGAACACTGTATATTTCAGTTTTACCAAAAATGATTTTACCTCCCAAAATCTGTTGAGGATCAAAATTCTGATCTCTAACCATAATCTTCATTCTTTAACCTGTCTGTCCCTACTCTTCAGCCATACTCATTCTTCACTGTCATCGAGACACTCTGTCTCAATTCCTGTCAATACTGCTTTTCTATCAACTTCTTTCTGAACTCACTTTTATCTGCTCCTTCCCCGTTGACTGTGATCCTAAGGTTAAATACTTTGATTAGGCCATTTCCTCTACCTCTGCATCACTTTAACTCTTTGACATCCTGTAATTTTTATCCTTCTGGACCTCAACTTTGGGTAACTCTTATCTTCTATCCAATTTAAATGCCAAATTCTACAAAAGAAAACCATATAATTGTGCTTCTTGGGTTCATTACAAATGTAAGCTATCATGAACTGGGTCCACACTACTACAGAATAATCTTTTTTGTTGTTGTTTATAATTTTTACTGACTCCATCACACTCACCCGAATAGTTCTTTCAACACATCTTTTCTCTAGCAAATGCTTATCCTTACTAAATGTTACATTTACTTTAAGGTTTGTTACACCAATCTTTCTCTCAGTAGATGACATCAACTTCTAATTCACTGAGAAAGCTGAGTCTATCCAATGCATACTTGGTCAGATCTTTTTTTTTTTCTTTTATCAATGATCCCACCCAACTTCTCCTTTTCAACAGTCTTAAATGGAATCTGAATTCTTTGATAATCTTGCCATATGTAGTCATAGAGTCTTATGTTTTCACTCTTTCTTCCTAGCTCCAATTATTTAGGTCTTCTGATCATCTTTAAACTTTCCCTTTCTGTGTCTCTTTAGCTTACAAATAAACTATATGCCAAAAATCCCTTTCTGCCCCACTGCTTCTGCCCTCACTGTTCTTTGCAGCACAGCTGGGTCTGGAATACTTTATCAGCAGAGGTTCCCTTGATCTTCCCAGTTGCCCAATTCCCCTCACTGCAAAGAACAGTGAGGGCAAGAAGGAAAGAGTGGAAGCCCAGTGAGTGCAGAAGCAGTGGGGCAGAAAGACCCTGGCTGCGGGCACTTATTTTTTTGTAAAAACCTGCTGTACTATCCTCCCATAATCATAGAGGCAACAGTGTAAAAAAAGGTAAAGACAGGAAGGAGACAGCATTGAATATTTCATCAGTAATTAATACATACAGATGCTACACTGCGGACTCAAAATATCCTAAAATAGTAAAGGGAAGCAATCAATTCATTTACCTCCCACCACCACCACTATCACAGTATCACCTGTGCTAGGTACATATCATGTGTAAATTTTATGTTCTCTCATTTTAAAATTTTATTTTAGATTAAAACACCTGAACACAAATACAAACTAGAGAAAAGAAATGAACAAAATATCATAAACTTAAATATTGAAACAAATATAAAGTAAGAAAGAAACAAAATATCATGAGCATAGCAGAATATAAGAGAGGATTCAAAATATGTAAAAATAAATTTTCATTTCAAGAACGCCTGCATGATAAATACTACACGTTGTATTGAGAACTGTTATCTTGTAAAGAGAGTAAAATTCCATGGTTTTCTTTTGCAGAAATTGGCATTTCAAATGAAGAAATAAAAGAAAGGAGTTACCCAAGGTTGAGGCCAAGAAAGATAAAAATTACAGGATGTCAAATGGTTAACATGATGCTGAGATAGAGTAAAAGGCCTAATCAAAGTATTTAACCTTAAGATCACAGTTAAGGGGGAAGGAGCAGATAAAAGTGAGTTTGGGAAGAAGTTGATAGAAAAGGAGTATTGACAGGAATTGAGACAGAGTGTCTTGATGACATTGAAGAACAAGTATGGCTGAAGAGTAGGGACAGAAAGGTTAAAGAATGAAGGTTATGATTAGAGATCAGAATTTTGATCCTCAACAGATTTTTGAAGGTGAAACCATTTTTGACAAAATTGAAGTTTGGCTTCGGTCCCAGGCTAGAGGGGAGAACTGAAGATCTGGGTTGAGAGACACCATGCCCCATATCTCAGTGCTAGAGGTGACTACAAAATTAAGCTATTGCCCCAAAAATGCACAGGCAAAGGAGAAAGGATCCAACCACAGAAAGGTACTATGCGAATGGAGAAGACAAGAATTCATCTTCAAAGGAATATATTGAAGTAAAGAAGCCTCAAAAGAGTAAAATCAAATGGTCAACTGCCAAAAATAATTCACAAAAGATCTTAAAAAAGACTTTTAAAATCAAATGACAGAGATGGAGAAAAAACAAAACAAAACAAAAGAATAAGAATAAATCAAGGAAAACCAGAAGATTAAGAAAGTCAACCAATTAGAAAAGGAGAATCAGAATCTTAAGGAAGAAAATGATACCTTGAAAATTAGATATGGGCAAGGCAAAGCCAGTGAAATTATAAGAGATCAAGATATAATGAAACAAGACATGAAGAATGAAAAAAATAGAAGAGAAAATGAAATATCTTATAAGAAAAACAACAGATCTGGGGAACATATCAAGAAGAGAAGACATAAAAATAATTGGATGAACTGAAAGTTATGATTAACAAAAGAATCTTGATACAATACTACAAGGAATAATTAAAGTAAATTGCCCTGAAACATTAGAAAAATGGGGAAAGTAGGAAAAGAAAACTCCAGCATTCAGCACTTAAAAAAAGATCCTACATGGAAAACTCATAAGAATATTATAGTCAAATTCCAAAACCCCCAGCTCAAGGATAAAGTATTATAAACAACAAGAATAAAACAATTTAAATATGATAATGCCACAATAAGAATCACACAAGACATAGCAGCAGAGACATTAATGGACTGCAGGTCTTGGAACACTATATAGAAAAGAACAAAAGAACTGGAGCTCCAACCAAAAATAGCATACCCTGCAAAGTTAAGCCTAATCTTGAATGAAACAAAATGACATTGGATCGACTGTCAGACTTTCAAGACTTAAAAAAACAACCTTGGGCAGCTAGGTGGCGCAGTCAGTAGAGCACCGGCCCTGGAGTCAGGAGGACCTGAGTTCAAATCCGGCCTCAGACACTTGACACATGTACTAGCTGTGTGACCTTGGGCAAGTCACTTAACCCCAACTGCCCTGCCAAAAAAGCAAAAAAAAAAAAAAAAACAACCTCAACTTAATAGAAGATATGGCATACAAGAGCCAAGAAAAACCTAAGGTACATTTTGGTACATACCAAAGACTGATTACGAAGAATTCAATAAGGATAAACCATTTACTTTTTATACATGTAAAATGCAAAACATGTTGAAGATTATTATTAATAACAGTGTAGCTCACAAGAAAGATTGGGGTAAGTCTGAGTATGATATGGATTTAAAAAGTAAAACCACTTAAAACAGCTAAAAAGAGAAATATTTTTTATATAACTGAGGTTCAAGAGGAAGAATCAATACAGAGGAATTAGATATAGGAGGAAGGCTGGTAGTTCTGGTAACCTACTTTCACTAGGAACAAGTTCAAGAAGGAACAATACATGTATTTGTTTAGAAAAGTACAGAAATCTTCTAAATTCAGAAGAAATAAAAAATAAGGCGATAAGGAAGGGGGGAGAGGAAAAGGGAGGGATGTTTAGAGGAGAGGGTGAGACAATAGGCAAAAGGAGGATATAGATTGGTGTTTAGATCAATGGGAATGGGAAGATAAGGGAGAGTTCTCTAGAAGAAAGGGTGAGGGAAGAAGTTACAGGGGACAATTGAAGTGCATTTAGATTTATGGAAATGGGAAGATAGGGGAGGGATCTCTGGAGAGGGGTAGGCAAGTAATAAGAAGGCAAGGTTTTGGGTAGAAGTAAAGTAGAAGAATCAGGAGGGATAGGAAACAAGAGATATGCACAAACATAAAAACAAAGATGAAAAGTATAATTTGTCTATATATGTCTATATATGTATATATGTATATGTGTATGTGTCTATATATATGTGTGTGTGTGTGTGTGTGTGTGTGTTTATAACTAGATAGATAGATATCTATAGAGAAACCACTTAATTGTATAGCCTTCTAGGGGGAGGGGGAAGGGAAAAAAAAGAACAAAGTAAAAAAGTGTACAACAGAGAACAAAAGAAAACTTGGAAGCAAAGAAAAGATTAACATCTCTCAACACAACATGTTGTATTTATCATACAGGATTTCTTGAAACAAAAATTTATTTTTACATATTTTGAATCCTCTCATGTTCTGCTATGCAGATGACATTTTTTTCCTTTCTTATCTTGTATCTAAGTTTCAATATTTAAGTTTATTATGTGTTTTTTGTTTCTTTTCTCTATTCTCTATTTATGTTCGGTTGTCTGAATCTAAAATAAAATTTCAAATGAGAGAATATAGACTGTACACATGATATGTACCTAGCAAAGCTGGCGTTGTGGTAGTGGTAGTGGTGGGAGGTAAATGAATGGATTGCCTCCCCTTAATAGTTTAGAAAATTTTGAGTCCACACTGGATTCACTTAATAGTTTAAGTACAATTCCTTCTGTTGATTTTTTCGCCATGTTTTGGAGAAAAGTTTGAATTTGAATAAGAATTCTACTTTGAGTCAAAATAGAGGATGTAGTATAGGTTCTGAGTATGGCCTTCTTTCTTTATACTTTTTCCCTTGTTCACTTTACCTATATCCATACTTTTTGATTACCTAATTAATTGGATTGACTCTTACATCCATACCTCAGAACTCCAATGCAATATTTCCAATTGTCTGTTAAAAGCATGAGTCTCTATGTCTTCTCTGTACTCAAAACTTAAAATCGCCAAAACCAAAGTCATACATTCTACCCTCCTAACTCCTTCCAAACTCTCTACATATGTTGATGATGCTATTATTCTCAGTTATAAACTTGAAATCATAGAGCTAGTTTTGAGGATTGTTTCTCATTCATTCCACATATTCACAGGCCCTTTCTTAGCAGTACATCTGTTCACTCAACTCCCATTGTAGCAACTCTTATTCAGCTTATGTCTCTCCATCATCTCTTTGCACTTAGACTATTATTATATATTATTTATTTTAGTATTTTATTTCCCCCCAGTTATGTGTAAAAATAGTTTTTAACTTCCAGATTCTCTCCCTTCCAATCCACCTTCCCCAGTAAGTAGGCAAGCAATTCAATGTAGATAATACATGTTTAGTCATACAAAACCTTTCCATGACAGTCATGTTGTGAAAGAAAACAGACAAAAAATCTCAAGAAAAATTTTTAAAAAGTTGAAAAAGCACATTTCAGTCTTTTTTCAGACACTATCAGTTCTTCATCTGGGGATGAATTGGATTTTTTTTATCATGTCCTTTAGAGTGGTCTTGGATCATTGCATTGCTGAAAATAGATAAGTCATTCACAGCTGATCATCTTACAGCATTCCTGTTGCTTTGTGTACAGTAGATATCACATTGTACCAGCTCGTTTAAGTCTTTCCAGGTTTTTCTAAGAGTATCCTGCTCATCATTTTTATAGCATGTCAGTATTCCATCATAATCACATAGTACAATTCCCCAATTGATGGACATCCCTTAAATTTCTAATTCTTTGACACCAGAAAAGAGTTGCTATAAATATTTTTTGTACAGATAGGTCCTTTTCTTTTTTGTTTTTTATTTCTTTTGAGACAGAGACCTAGTTGTATTGCTAGGTCAAAAGGTATGCCCCTTTTGCATAGTCGCAATTTTTTCACAGAATAGTTGAATCAGTTCACAACTCCACCAACAGACGAACACTCTTTTCTGCCCTGGAACTATGACAAGGGACCTTGCTGCACTGCTACCACAGTGTATTGGTGCTCCTCCATGCCTTGGGACAGCCACTCAGCTCTGTGACCCAGATTTGAGTATAGGCGAAACAGCAGAATCCTACTTCAGTGCTACAAAAATGTCCCCCTACAAACTCCTTTTGGCCAGTTGTACAACCCCCTTACCATTTGTGGGCTGCGAGCTGCCACTTTTGATTCAGTGGCTCCTAAAGTAGGCTTCTGGTTTACTGGGGCCCAGTCTGTGCTGGTGGAGCCCATGCTAGGCTTTGCTCTACTCTCATTCAGGTGCAACAGACCTTTCCTGCCAACCTTCTAAGTTGTCTTGGGCTGGAAAAATTGTTTTATTCTTCTCATGGGCTTTGCTGCTCTTGAATTTGTGTGGAATCATTATTTAACTGTATTTTGGAGAGGTTTGGGGGAGAGTTCAGCAGAATACATGCTTTTACTCTGACATCTTGACTCCACCTCAATTGTAATATATTCTTAACTGCTTTTATTTCTTTTTCCAGTTTACTCCTTCCTCCTGAGTGGAATGTTGAAATAGTGGAGGCCCCTCAGCATGGGATAAGTCCTTACCTCTCCTACCATCCACCCCCACACTGTACACCTTCTATATTTTCAGGAACTGCCCTGCTGAGAAAGCAGAGATAAAAAATTATGTCAGGGGACAGACATCTGGAACGTCCTGTTTATCTAGCCTTTACTCCTTTTTTGCTGAATCTGGTCTCATGCCTGCCTTTTTGTTCTTTGTTCTCTGTTGCTGGGGAGAAAATTCTGCATTTAGAATGTGAGCTCCAGATTCCTGGGGGCCAAGATGGCCGCATGAAAACAGCTTCTTACTGGAGCTGTCTCAGAAGATCTGTCAGATTCATATAAAAAAGTGAATTTGAGCAGATTTGAGAGAGTTAGAAACTGCGAGCAGTATGAGTGGGGCAAACTTCCAAGACAGGAGAGTCTGAAAGGCCAAAGGAACGAATCCGTAGGCTGGGAGAGTGCTTGGCATGTGGAGCTGCTCCAGAAGGCCCCAAAGCGGAAGCGGCTGGCTGGGAAACCCACGTGGGAGACAGGCTGGGAGAAAGCTGGGCGCCCAAAACCAGCAGAGATCCCCAGGTCTCTCAACACAGGATGGCAGTCTGTGCAAATGACGAGAGGCCGCGCAATGCCACCGGCCGTGAGACACCAACTCCTGAGGCTTTTAGCCCAAAGGTATGAAATGCAGCTTCTTGAAATTACAGGAGAAATAATGGCTAGGTAAATGGCTCTAATCCCTCCCACACCCCACCCAGATAATTCCTCAGAAAAAAAGAATGCTGGAACAGAGGAGATAGATGTGGGGCTTCAGTGGCCAAATAGTAGAAGTTCATTGGTCCCAGAGGGGGAGAGCCAGCCGGGGTCAACACCAGGAACCCAAAGGTAATCTTGCTCCCTTAAAGGAAGTGCCTACACCAGTTCAAACAATAAAGAGTTGAGAACATTGCTGAAGAGCAACAGTGCTGGAGAGCACCAATAGGGGAAGAGACATCAGGGAGCCAGACCTCTCCCCCACACCTCAGGAAACTGAAGGCTATAATTCACCAAGCCAACAACTAGAATCACAATCCCCAGAATAAGAAAGCTGGGACAGAGATCCCTGAGCCCCAAAGGCAGAAATTTGTTGCGAAGCCAGGAAAAGGCTAACCAACATGAAGAAGAACACAAAAAAACCAAGGACCATTGATTGTTTTTATGGAGATAGGCATGATCAAAATACCGATTTGGAAGAGGATAGCAATGACACTATAGCTACATCTGATACCTCAAAAGGTAATGTGAACTGGTCTCCAGGGCTAAAAGCATTGCTGGAAGAGCTAAAGGAGGATTTTAAAAACCAAATTAGGTAGGTAAAAGAAAAAGTGGAAAAAAATGGAAAAAAAATCCACTGATGAAATCAAGTCCCTAAAGAATGAGATCCGTGAAATGGCTATGGGGATTCCAAATCTAAATACAGAAAATGACACGCTGAGAGGTAAAAACAACCAATTGGAAAAGGATACTTAAAAGCAAAATGTCAACACTAACTCATTAAAAATTAGAGTTGAGCAAGTGGAAGCTAATGAATCTGTGAGGCATCAAGAAGTAGTAAAACAAAATATAAAGAATGAAACAATAGAAAAAATGTGAAATATCTGATTGGAAAAACAACTCACCTGGAAAATAGATCCAGGAGAGACAATGTAAGAGTTATTGGTCTACTGGAAATCCATGATGAAAAAAAGAGCCTTGACAGTATCTTCGAAGAAATCATCAAAGACAACTGCCCAGAGATCCTAGAACCAGAGGGCAAAATAGTCATTGAAAGAATTCACTGATCACCCCCTGAAAGAGATCCCAAACTGAAAACACCAAGAAATATTATAGCCAAATTTCAGAACTACAAAGTCAAGGAGAAAATACTGCAAGCAGCCAAAAAGAAAACAATTCAAATATCGTGAAACTACAGTGAGGATCATGCAGGATCTCTCAGCTTCCACATTAAAAGACAGGAGAAATTGGAATATGATATTCTGAAGGGCAAAGGAGCTGGGACTACAACAAAGGATCAACTACTCAAGAAAACCAAGCATAGTTTTTCAGGCAAGGAGATGGGCATTCAACAAAATAAGGAAATTCCAGACCTTCCTAATAAAAAGGGCAGAACTCAATGGGAAATTTGATCTCCAAATACAAAACTCAAAAGAGACATAAAAAGGAAAACAGGGGAAAACCCCCACAAACCTTATTAATCAATAAGGACAGATTATTTGCATCTTTATATAGGATTATATCATCTTATTTATGTTATATATATATATATATATATATATATATATATATATATATACATATACATATATATGTCAGTCTTGAGAATAGTGCAGCTATTATGACAATTGAAAGGGATACACATAGATTGTGAATGCCTGTATAAAATAACTGATATAAGGATGAAAAACATAATTAAGAGATGTAAAGTGAGGGCTATGAGAGAAGAGGTAAGGAGGTAGTAAAAAAGGATAAATTACACAAAATGAAGAGTCACAGAAACATATTACAGTAGAGGGAAAGAAGGAAAGGAGAAGTGCAGTATTTCAGCTTTACTGTCATGTGACCTAGTTCAAGAAGGGAATAACATACCCTGATAAGTATAAAAATCTAACTTGTCCTACAGGAATTAGGAGGGGAAAGGAGGAAAAAAGGGAGGGGGTTGTTCAGAAGGCAGGGGAGAAATAGCAAGGGGGAAACAGTAAGATAAGGGAGGGGAATAAAGAGGGAGGGTAAACTGAGGAAGGCTGTGGTCAAAAGCAAAATTTTGCTGAGGAGGAGAAGGGGAAAGGGAGAAATAAAAGCATAAGCAGGGAGAAATAGGATGGACAAAAAGACACAGGTAGAAATCATAACTGTGAACGTGAATGGAATGAACTCTCCAATAAAACGGAAGCAGATAGCAGAATTGATTAAAAACCATAATCCTACAATATGCTGTTTACAAGAAACACATTTGAAACAGGGGGATACACACAGGGTACAGGTAAAAGGCTGGAGTAAAATATATTGTACCTCAGCTAAAGTAAAAAAGCAAGTGTAGCAATACTAATCTCAGACAAAGCAAAAGTAAAGATATATTTAATTAAAAGAGATAAGAAAGGACATTACATCCTGCTAAAAGGCACCATAAACAATGAAGCGATATCATTGTTTAACATATATGCACCAAGTGGTATGGCATGTAGATTCTTAGAGGAGAGGTTAAGGGAGTTACAGGAAGAAATAGACAACAAAACTATAATATTGGGAGACCTCATCCTCCCCCTTTCTGAACTTGATAAATCTAACCTCAAAATAAATAAGAAAGAAGTTAAGAAGGTAAACAGAATCTTAGAAAAGGCAGATATGATAGACCTCTGGAGAAAACTGAATGGGGATCAAAAGGAATATACTTTTTTCTCAGTGGTACATGGCACATACTCAAAAATTGAGCATGTACTAGGGCATAAAAACCTCAAAATGCAGTGCAGAAAGGCAGAAGTAGTCAAAGCATACTTTTCAGATCATGATGCAATAAGAATTATTTGCAACAAAGAACCATGGAAAAATAAGGTAAAAATTAATTGGAAACTAAATAATCTAATTCTAAAGAATGAGTGGGCCAAAGAACAAATCAGGGAAACAATTATTAACTTCTTTCAAGAGAATGACAATAATGAGACAACATACCAAAACTTATGTGATGCAGCAAAAGCAGTTCTTAGGAGAAGTTCTATATCTCTAAATGCTTACATGAATAAAATAGGGAAAAAGGAGATCAATGATCTGGGCATACAGCTGAAAAAGCCAGAAAAAGAGCAAATTGAAAATGCCCAATTAAATACCAAATTAGAAATACTAAAAATCAAAGGAGAGTTTAATAAAATTGAATCTAAGAAAATTATTGAATTAATAAATAAAACAAAGATTTGGTTTTATGAAAAAACCAATACAATTGATAAACCTTTGGTCAATTTGATTAAAAAAAAGAAAGAAGAAAATCAAATTACCAGTATCAAAAATGAAAGGTGTGAGTTCACCTCTAATGAAGAGGAAATCAAAGCAATAATTAGGAATTATTTTTCCCAATTGTATGCCCATAAATTTGACAACCTTAGAGATATGGATGAATATCTACAAAAACATAAATTGCCCAGGTTAACAGAAAAGGAAGTAAAATTTCTAAATAATCCCATCTCAGAAAAAGAAATTGAGCAAGCCATCAATGACCTCCCTAGGAAAAAATCTTCAGGGCCAGATGATTTTGCATGTGAATTCTATCAAACATTTAAAGAACACATAATTCCTGTACTTTGTAGACTATTTGGGAAACTAGGTGAAGAAGGAATTTTACCAAACTCTTTTTATGACACAAATATGGTACTAGTACCCAAATCAGGTAGAGTCAAGACAGAGAAAGAAAATTATAGAACAATTTCCCTCATGAATATGGATGCAAAAATTTTAAATAAAATATTAGCAAAATAATTGCAGCAACTTATTATGAGAATAGTACACTAAGACCAGGTAGGATTTATTCCAGGAATGCAAGGCTGCTTCAGTATTAGGAAAACGATTAGCATAATTGACCATATCAACAACAAAACTAACATAAACCATGTGATAATCTCAATAGATGCAGAAAAAGCCTTTGACAAAATACAACATCCATTCCTATTAAAAACACTAGAAAGCATAGGAATAAATAGAGCCCTCCTTAAAACTATAAATAGCATCTACTTAAAACCATCAACAAGCATTATTTGTAATGAAGATAAGCTAGATGCATTCCCAATAAGATCAGGGGTGAAACAAGGATTTCCATTATCGCCCCTGCTTTTCAATTTGGTACTAGAAATGTTAGCTGTAGCAATAAGAGAAGAAAAAAATTGAAGGTATTAGAATATGCAAAGATGAAGCTAAATTATCACTTTTTGCAGATGATATGATGATTTACTTAGAGAATCCTAGAGAATCAAGTAAAAAACTACTTGAAATAATAAACAACTTTAGCAAAGTTGCAGGATATAATATACACCCACATAAATCCTCAGCATTAAGATACATTATTAACAAAGCCCAACAGCAAAAGATAGAAAGAGAGATTCCATTCAAAGTTACTGTGGACACTATTAAATATTTGGAAGTCTATCTGCCAAGACAAACCCAGGGCCTATATGAACATAATTATGAAACACATTTCATGCGAATAAAGTCAGATCTAAATAAATGGAAAAATATCGGTTGCTCATGGTTAGGCCAAGCTAATATAATAAAAATGACAATTTTATCTAAATTAATCTATCTATTCAGTGCCATACCAATTGAACTACCAAAAAATTATTTTACAGAGCTGGATAAAATAATAACAAAATTCATCTGGAAGAACAAGAGGTCTAGAATATCTAGGCTATTAATGAAAAGAAATGCTAGAGAAGATGGCCTAGCCATACCAGATATTAAACTGTACTATAGAGCAGCACTCATCAAAACTACCTGGTACTGGCTAAGAAACAGAGTTGTGGATCAGTGGAATAGGATAGGAACACAAGGTGGAGAAGTCAATAACTACAGCAATCTACTCTTTGATAAACCCAAAGAAGATGGCTTCTGGGCTAATAATTCACTATTTCACAAAAATTGTTGGGAAAATTGGAAAATAGTAAGGCAGAAACTGGGCATAGACCAATATCTTGTACCATATACCAAAATAAAGTCAAAATGGATTCATGATTTAGGAGTAAAGGCTGATACTATAAGTAATTTGAGAAAGCAAGGAATAGTTTACTTATCAGATTTATGGAAAAGAAAAGAATTCATGACCCAACAAGAAATATAGAGCATTACAAAATGCAAAATGGTTAATTTTGATTATGTTGAATTGAAATGTTCTTGTACAAAAAAAGCCAATGCAACAAAAATTAGGAGGGAAGCATAAAATTGGGAGAAAATCTTTATAACTAGTGTCTCTGATAAAGGCCTCATCTCTAAAATATACAGGGAACTGAGCCAAATATATAGGAATACAAGTCATTACCCAATTGAGAAATGGTCAAAGGATATGAACAGGTAGTTTTCAGAGGAAGAAATTAAAGATATCTATAGGCATATGAAAAAATGCTCAAAATCACTACTGATTAGAGAAATGCAAATTGAAACAACTCTTAGATACAACATCTCTCCTGTCAGACGGGCTAACATAACAAAACAGGAAAATGATAAATGCGGGAGAGGATGTGGGAAAATTGGAACTTTGTTACATCGCTGGTGGAGTTGTGAACTGATCCAGCCATTTTGGAGAGCAGTTTGGAACTATGCCCAAAGGGCTATAAAAATGTTCATACTCTTTGACCCGGCAATACCACTTCTCGGGTTGTATCCCAAAGAAACCACACAATCGGGAAAAGGACCCATATGTACAAAAATATTTATAGCGGTTCTTTTTGTGGTAGCTAAGAATTGGAAATCAAAGGGATGCCCATCAATTGGGGAATGGCTGAACAAGCTGTGGTATATGAAGGTAATGGAATACTATCGTGCTGTAAGAAATGGGGATGATACAGACTTCATAACAACCTGGAAAAAGGTGCACGACATAATGCTGAGTGAGCGGAGCAGAGCCAGGAGAACATTGTATACAACCACAGATATATGGATTCTGTGAGGACCAACCCTGACAGACTTCACTCTTCTCAGCAACACAAGGTACAAAGACAACTCCAAAGCACTGATGATGGATAATGCTATCTACATCCAGAGAAAGAACTATGAAATATGAATGCAGCTTGAGGTACACTTCATGCTAGCCTTTTTCCCTGCCCTTTTTTTTTTCTTTTTATCCCTTTTGTTTTTGGTTTTGGGTTGGTTTTCTTTTGGTCCTGTTCCTTCTTTCTCATGATTCATTTTATTGATCACAGTTCTTCTCTATAACTTGACTAGTGTGTAAATTAATTCAATGCGAAGTTATATTTGGAAGTTATATGGGAATCCATGCCTTTTTGGGGAGGGAGCGGGGAAGAGAGGGAAGAAAATCTGGAACTCAAAATTATATAGAACCAAATGTTGTAAACTAAAAATAAAAAAAAATAAAAATAAAAAAATAGAATGTGAGCTCCAAACTCAGTCAATGGGAAGAGGAGCCAGAAGGGTGTGGGGGAACTCTGCGTTAGGGTCTATATGACTTGCTTTAAGCTGTATGTAAGATACACACACTTGCTGGGGTGTGTCCTTTCTCATGAGAAAGTAATAAACTTTTTGCCTTTTCTCAAGAAGGTTCTATATATATTTTTAATGTGAGTAGTGGTCTCTGACCCACACACTCCTCATTCCCAACCTTGATTCTACCTCATTTTATTCCCAGCTAAGTGGAATGGTGGGGAGATAATAGCACTTGAAATCAAGAGGACTTGAATTGAAAATCTTCCTCATGCACACATTACTTGTGTGACCCCACACAAATCTCTCAATCTCTCTTAGACTCAATTTACTTATCTGTTACATAGAGATAATTATAATAATTCATCCCATATAATGATTTTTATGGAGACAAATATGTAAAAGACAAATTTAAAGCTCTATATAAATGTTTGCTATTAATATTAGCTTTTATTACCCCATAAATCTTCCTAAGGTACTGATCTGATTAGGTCCCCCTCAATTCATATGTATATACATACATATATATGTATATGTGTGTGTATGTGTGTGTGTTTGTGCATGCATGCATGTGTGTTTGTGTGTGTATGTGTGTGCATGCATGTACACACCAAGAGAATGAAATATAAATTTCTGACTCTGGCATTCAAGTCCCTGTACAACTGGTTTTCATTCTATTGTTCTAGTCTTACTTCATAATAAATGCCTTTAATAGTCTAGAGTCCAGTTAAACTAGACTGCTCTCTGTCTCCTATTCTTGGCCTCCCTGCTCTGGCCTCTGTGCTTTTGCCTATGTAATTGCTTTTTGCTGGAATGGACAGAACTCCAACCCCCATCCCTAGTTATGAAATTCCTACCACCCTATAAGGTCCAATTCATGTTCCAGCTCCCCTGTAAAGCCTCTCCTGAGGTGGTCCCAAATGAAAATGAGCTTTGCCTCCTTCAATTTCTCTTATCACTTTTCCTGGGACTCATATGTTCCATTTTATCATTTATTTATGTTACTATCATTCTCACCATTTTTCTCTAAGTTCTTTATGAGCAAGGTTTATCCTGTATCTATCTTATTATTCCTGGAACTAATCCTGTCCTTTCCTTTGCTTCTGGTCGGGACTTCAAAAATCTTTGCTTGAAATAACCAAACTGAACCAAACTGAATTGTTTATACAATTTCCCTATCTTCCTAAGGAAAAGGAGCATTGTGGATAGAAAGCTCTTCATGGAGCCAAGAAAATGTAGATTCAATTTCCACTACTGATACATAATGGCTGCTTGAACCAGAGCAAGTCACCTAACCTCTGAGTGCCCCAAGGCAACTCTCCAAGGCTGCAATTTGCAGAGAAGTGAGTAACCTGCATTGGTATAAGAAGCTTTCTTATACTATACATCACAGGTCTAGTCCTTGTCTCTATCTCCCTAACTAGATTATAATAGTGACTTAGATTTATATCTATTTTTTATCCCTTAGCCTCTAGAATTCTTTGAGATTTGGTGAATGAATCAGCGAAATGAAGAATAACTGGTCATCATCCTCCATTTAATATGCCATCATAATTTTGGGAATACTTTAAAATTCAATCTTTTTAGCCCATATATCCTTAATCTAGATTACTAACCCCCTTTCAGGGTCTCATTGGGACCCTTTAGGAATGGAGATGACCCACCATAAAAAATTTCCAATACAAATATTGGGTTAACTTAGAAGTTTAAAAAAAAGCTTTGTCAATTAATTTAAAAAACTGAATCTTACACTAATTTTTAGAACACAGAAACTATAACAAAACAGAAGGTTGTATTTAAAGACTTTAAAGATACTGTATATTCTGTGAAGTTAAGGCTAGGAAATGGAATCATAGATTTCTAGTTAATCAGCAGAATTGAAACAAGGTTGAGACTAAATAACTCTAGAGTTAGACAGATCAACTGCTTTGATGAAATCACTTTATCAGAATCACCCTCCAAAGAATGTTTTCTGTGGTTATTTATGGAACTCAGCAATACTTTTCCTTATATAACTCATGTGACCAAGCAACAGAATTACCAGTGCCTTATAAAATACTTCCATTGAATCCCCATCTTAAAAAAATGCCAGAACATGTATCAAATATATTTTAAGATTCTTTACGTTTTTAAAATTGCATAAGGAGGATCATACATCTAGAGGTAGGAGAGACCTTAGAGGCCACAAAATCTAACTCCTTCATTTTACAGATGAGGAAATCAAAGACAATCAAAGGTTAAATGACTTCACAAGGCTCATATAGGTAGTTAGTGTCTGCTTGTTAGCAAATATAGTTCATTTTATAGGTAAGTAGTAATAACTTTGAGGTCAAGTCGGAGGAACACATATTTGTAAGAAAGGTTTTGTTCAATTGATTTCAACGGTGTCAGGAATTCCTAAGGTGGGAACTTGCTACAATCATCATAACTGAGACATTTCTGTGACTTAATGGGTAAGTTCTGAAGTGTTATTTTTAGACTGATGAATGGTAAGCAACTCCTTCAGGGATGTATAGGTCTAAGTTGCAGAGTTATTTTGGTGTAATAAATAGCCAGACTCAGAGTTAGGAATACATGGATTCAAGTGATGCTTTTGTCATATGCATACCAGCTTTATGACCCTGGGGAACACTCATTCTCTCATTACTGCTAGCAACAAGAGCTGATTATCTTTGCACTGGGGTACAGAGTTGGGTGTTTAGGTTTCCATTCTGCCATAGTATCTTTTTAAGTACTGTACTCAGAAATTTTCACAGAGGAAGCAAACAAATCAGTAACACTCAAAAACATATGCCTTTTATTGTGGGCTACTCCTCAAGGAGCTCACATTCTAATTGAGAGTAATAAAACATAGATGGGAGTGGTGGTTAAACAGGGGAATGTTTTTTGTTTGGAAAGTGATAGATATGGTGACTAGATCCATAGGGAAGCAGATTGTCATGGTCTTTCCTCTAATAATCACATTATTGATTTAAACATGGTCCCAAATTGGAAAGGTACTGTAAGTAAAAGGAGAAAGAGAATGAATGTGACCATGTATGATTCCAGGGCAACTTTAAGAAAGATAGTGCAGAATAAGTAAAGCATAGCTGGTGCCAACTCAATATAGGGACAAAAAGTTACCTCTCAAAATAAGGAAGGGAAGGAACTGCACATATCCGGCATATGGGTGGAAATGGAGAATGATCACTGTTCCCTGAGAGTTAATGTCATAACCAGATCTGTGGAGGGAACTTGATAAACAGTATTCTCATCTTGGATATAATGATCTTTAGGGCTAGGGATAGCAAGAGGAGGAAGGGGATCAATGATACTCTTGAGAGACAGCTACCTAATCTAACTCTGGTCAGGTGTCAGAGGGAGGGATAAGTCTAATATAGTTGCATCTTATTGATTTCCCACTACCTCCATCCCTGTGTCACAGGCAATTAGCCATGAAACTGGGAGTTCCTAACTTGGATGACTTCAGATTTTGGAGACCCAGCAAAGGAAAAACATCAGGGTACCAGAGAGAAATTGTTATCCCTATAACAGAGATGGCTTTCCTAAGAAGAAAATAATCTCAAAAAAATAACAAAACAGAAGGTATTCCAGACAGTAAAAGGGAATGCAAAAAGAAGAACAATAAAACTCCTAAAGTACAGAAAAATATGTTCCCCAGATAGATTGTATTCAGTCCCTGCCACGTGTCATGTATATCAAACCATTGGCCTATGGGGTCCAGGTTGAAATACATAAACAAACAAATAAATAAACGGATGCATAGATAGACAAAAAATAAATAAACAAACAGATGAAACAATGTTTGCAATTCAGTTGATTCCATTGCCACTTTTATTTAAAAGGGCACTGAATCACTGACAGCTTCCATACTTCGCAACCCACAAACATTAAACACAAAGTAGAAGGCCAGTAGAGAACTCTGTCAGACCTGAGTGACAGAAAAGCATTGTATGTCCTCAGGCCTGGGGTGGTAGAGGTGGTGGCAGTAGCAGCAGCAGCAGTAGAAGCAGCTGCTGCTGCTTCCAGAGCTCCAGTCCCACAGACAGTAGGGGGATCAAGCAGCTGATTAGACTGTGCTGGTGCTGAGGCAGGATTGTCTTGCTTTGTCCTGCTTGGATCTGTGTTACAATCCTGGGTGGTGATCTTGGGGTGGAGAGGAGGGCTGACATGGCAGAGCTTGTGGTCGCTGTGGAGAGGGAATCCTCACAATTCTAAGGCAGAAAAGAGTGCTGGGTTCACTCACAAACCAGATCACATGCCAGGAGAGGAGTAAACACCTCTCCAATCATACAACCTTGAAAGAACTGAAAATTTACTGGTAACTAGAAATCTCTGATAACAGCTGCACAAAAGCCCTGAAACTTGGGACACAGCACTCTCCACTCTGGAAGCAGAGTGACAAAGACCTCAAAAGTCAAGTAACTGGCTAAGAAAATGAGGAAACAAAATTCAAAAAGACTATAGAAACTTACTTTGCTGACAAAGAAAATCAAAACATGTTGTATTAGGAGGGCAGAGTTTATAATCTCAAAGAGGATCATAAACATGTCTGAAAGGTTCGGAACCGCCGGATATAAGAAACTCTCAAAGTAGAAGGCAGAAGAATCAAAACATATATTTAGGCTCCACAGTAACCAACCCATGAACCAGCAACCCCATTTTGATATATTGATCAAAAGCTTCCAGGCCCAATAAGTACGCCTTGAAAGAGTAACCAGGAGGCTACAGAGAAGCATGATTGCGTAAAGCAAAATCATGCTTCCCCCTCTATGGTAAAAAGATTACCCACTGGCCTGAAGTCTTTGTTCAGCTTCCTCCCGTAGGTCAGCTCTGCTACTGGCAGCTCCTGCTTCAGCTGTGGCTGTAGCAGCCTCTGGCTCCAACGGGAGCTGCTTTTAACCATCCAGCTTCTGCGGGGGTGTAAGGTACGCCGGGGAAAGCACAGGTTCTTTCAATCTGCTTAAGCAAGGTGAAGGGGTTGACCGGGAAAGCACAGGTTCTTTCCATCAGCTTAAGCAAGGGAAGCAAGGTGAAGGGGCCGACAAGCTTACTCCAGTCCAAGATACAAACAGCATTCAGTTCAGGGGAAAAAGCCAAACTAGTCAAGGGCACTTGTTGACTAAGTGCTAAGGAGCCCATTTTTGGTTGCCAATACACATGTCACCAAAAGAAGACAACACAGTGAAAGCTCCTATATCCAAAGCCTCCAAAAAAATAGGAATTGGTCTCAGGCCATGGAAGAGCTCAGCAAGGATTTTGAAAATCAAGGAAGACAAATAGTGGAAAAATTGGGAAGAGAAATAAGAATGATTCAAGAAAATAATGCAAAATGAGTCAACAGTCTGTTAAAGGATATTGAGAAAATAAATACTAAAGAAAATAACACCTTTTTCAGACTAACCCAAATGGCAAAAGAAGTCCATAAAGCCAACAAGGAGAAGAATGCCTTACAAAGCAGAATTGGCCAAATGGAAAAACAGGTCCAAAAGCTCACTGAAGAAAATAATTCCTTAAAAATTAGAATGGAGGAAATGGAAGCTAATGACTTTATGAGAAATCAAGAAATTATAAAACAGAAACAAAATATTAAAAAATAGAAGACATTGTGAAATATCTCACTGGAAAAGACACTGACCTGGAAAATAGATCGAGAAGAGACAATTATAAAATTATTGGACTACCTGAAAGCGATGACCAAAAAAAGAGCCTAGACATCATCTTTCCAGAAATTATCAAGGAAACTGCCCTGATATTCTAGAACCAGAGGGCAAAACAGAAATTGAAAGAATCCACCAATCGCCTCCTCAAAAAGATCCCAAAAAGAAAACTCCTAGGAATATTGTCGCCAAATTCCAGAGCTCCCAGATCAAGGAGAAAGTACTGCAAGCAGCCAGAAAAAAAACGATTTGAGTATTGTGGAAACATAATCAGAATAATCCAAGATCTAGCAGCTTCTACATTAAGGGATCCAAGGCCTTGGAATATATTGCAGAGGTCAAAGGAGCTAGGATTAAAACCAATAATCACCTATCTAGCAAAACTGAGTATAATACTCTAGAAACAAAACTGACATTCAATGAAATTTCAAGGAATCTTGATAAAAGTTTGAGAGCTGAGCAGAAAGTTTAACTTTCAAATACAAGAGTCAAGATAAACATGAATAGCTAAACAGTAAAGAGAAATCATAAGAGACTTACTAAATTTGAACTGTTTACATTCCTATATGGAAGGATGTTTGTAACTCATGAGACCTTTCTCAGTTTTAGGGTAGTTGAAGAGAATATACAAATATATATATATAGACAGAGGGCACAGGGTGAGATGAATTTGAAGGGATGATATCTAAAAAATAAAATTAAGGAGTAAGAGAAAAATATATAGGAAGAAGGAGAGAGAGATAGAAAGAGGTAAATTATCTCACATAAAAGAGGCAAGAAAAGGCCATTGGAATTAAGGGGAAAAGGTGGGAGGTGAAAGGGAACAAGTCAACCTTACTCTCATTTTAACTTAGCTTAAGGAGGGAATAAACACACACACATACAATGGGGCAGTTTATTCTACAGGAAATTATGGGGAAGACGATAAGAGGTGGAGATGATAGATGGGAGAGCAAATTAAGGGAGGGGGTAGTGGGAAGCAAATACTTTTGAAAGGGGACAGCGTCAAAGTAGAGAATAGAATGAATGGAGGATGGGATAGGATGGAGGGAAATATAGTTAGTTTTTCACAATATGACTAGTATGAAAAAGTTTTGCATAACCACATACATAAGCTGTATTGAATTGCTTGTCTTCTCAATGAGGCTGGGTGGGGAGGGAAGAAGAGAGAGAATCTGTAACTCAGAGTTTTAAAAAAAAATGTTAAATATTGTTTTTACATGAAACTAGGAAATAAGATATACAGGCAATGGGGTATAGAAATCTATCCTGCCCTTCAAGAAAGTAAGGAGGAAGGGGGTAAGGAGGGTGGAGTGATAGAAGGGACGGCAGACTGGGGGAAGGGAAAATCAGAATGCGTGCCACCTGGGGGTGGAGGTAGGGGAAATATGGGGAGAAAATTTGAAACTCAAAATTTTGTGGAAATGAAGGGTGAAAACTAAAAATAAGTTAATAATTTTTTTAAAAAATAAAATCAACACTTTGTCATGGGTTGTGGTGAATACAAAAGATTATAACTATATAGGATTCTAATTCCACACCAACTATGGAATTACTCCACTAAGGTTAACCTCTTTCAATTTTTGTTCCCTTTAATTTCTGTAATATCTGTGACAAATGACTTTTCCAGAATGCTATAGGAAAGATACCTATTGAAAAATATGTGAGTGCCAAAGCTAATGTCCATCAACTGGCTAATAACCATTAATAATCAGCAAATTAGTAGATTATGAGGCTTTCTATCTAATGGTTTATTTAACAGACCTCATTACATGGGTCTCTCAGTGCATTGAAATGGTGTTTAAAGTGTTTTGTCAGGATCCATAAACCTCATTTTGATGTGATATTAGCAATGTTTGAAGTAGGAATCGAACATCAGAGAAATAAACTGTTAGGAAGAGAACAGAAAGGGCAATGCTGATACAACTTGCTAAATGGCTGGTTGCTGTAGGACCTTAACCTCTTGATGTGCATTAGACTGAAAATTTATTCAACACATATTAAGTATGCATTGCGTGCAAAGGATAAAGTGAAAGAAGTCAAGGTCCTAACCCTCAAGTAATTTAGTGCCCAGTAGTAGAGATTGGAAATATTCACAAATAACTAAGATACAAACTAGAACACAAAATACACATGAGAAACAGAAGTATGTAGATATTTATTTAGATATTTTTTCCCAAGCCAATCAACCCAATACAAAGCAAAAAAAAAAACCGTAAAACAATGGATAGAGAGTTTCTCATGTTCTTAGGAATATAGTTATATACTGATTAAGGAAGAAAAGAAGGAAAGAAACATGCATTTATTAAAGTGCTTGCTAATTTCTGGCTACCATGCCAATTTCTGGGGACACATTCTACAAACAAAAGAAAGATAGTCTCTATGAGAAATATGATTTGAAGTCCAAAAGGGCAGGAAAAGAATCAAGAGGGACATGAAGTCAGATTAGGGTGGATCCTTAACAAATGAAGTCTCCAAGAGGAACTCGCCAATGTGAGAAAAGGACAGGACTTGTTGAGTGATATTCCATGGTGATCAAGGTGACAAGGATGGTAGGATGTGCTAGAGAAAGAAGGCCCCAGACATTGAGGGAACTTGCTATATTCTTACCATTCAGAATGATAAAGTCTAATATTTGGAAGAGAGCTTAAAGTTCACCTAATACAAACTCTACCTGAAAAATTATCGCTTCTATGATGTTCTCCTCTAGCCTATCCTTTAATGCCTTCAGTGAAATTGAACCAATCATCTCCTCAAGTACCCCATTCCAGTTTGGAGAATCTCTAATTGTTGAGATTTAAATTTGTTTTATTTTCCTTTTATTGAGCTAAATTTTGATAGTTTACACCTTCCAATCTTTTCTCCTTCCTTTCTCCAAGGGCATGGAGAGCAAATTTAACTCTTCTACCACATGACAGTCCTTCAAGCATTTATAGACAGCCACTATGACAGTCAAATATTGTAAGACAAGCCATTAAGACTACGAAGGCCTTGAGGCTGAAGTTTTTGAAAGGAAAAATCTTTAGAGCAGAGACAGTTTTTGTCAATGCTCATTCCCCTACTTTTCTTCTGCCACTGTCAGTTTAACCCACTGACTATAGCAATATTCCCTGGGGCTCAGTACTTGGCCCTCTACTCTTTTTCTAATACCTTCAAATTTCTGTGACCATGTTTATTTTCAGAGCTTCAAATATTTCTTCTATACCAGATTCCCCTATTTTTTTCCTTCTTTGACCTCAGACCTTACCCTTTATCTTTCCTTTCCAGTTACCATTGCCTGTTAGTACTTTGACACTTAGATGTTCCATAGCTAACCAAATGCAACAAATATAAAGACTAACACATCATGTACTTCTTTCTTCCTACCAATGATATTATTATTCTCTGAAGCATCAGTATTTGTAAGGTAGAAGCCACCTGTGACTCTGCCCTCTCAATTGATCCTCATATCTGTCACCAAGTCCTTTTGATCCTTATTTTATGGTATCGGTAACATCCATGACATTTTTTCCATTCCTACATCACAACTCTTGATTCTATTATCAAGGCAGGTAAAATGGCAAATACTGCAGTCGAATTGCTGCAGTGAGAAGGGACCAGATGTGTTTATTGTGTTGGAAGAGTACACTGCCATTTCCACAGGGGCTAAGGCTGTGTTCTGTAGACATATTTATTTAGAGAGATGTGATGAGCTCATTATTGCTGTTTATTTATTTTTCTAATTATCAAAATTCTAAAGACACAAATTCTGAATAAGAAGGGAAAAGGGAAGAGAAATAATCTTTATAAAAGTGAGGCAGAAAGGTAATGGTGGGCTGAGATTTCCAGTTAATCTTCCACCTGTGTATTTCAGCATCCTGTCGCTAAAATATGTTTAGGTTGGTATGTTTCTCTAGTGTTTTTAATGTGCCAGGAGTTTTGTTGTCAAACCACCCAATAAAGAAAATAATCAAAGAGTAAGGTCTCTCTCTGTCTCTTTCTCTCTCTCTCTCTCCCCATGCCTCCTTTGCTCCACACCCCCAGTTTCACAGTTTCCTAGTGACCAATATTTGATTTCCTGACAAAGCCTAGGAGGGCCTGCATGATCTTCAAGTTTGATACTTAAGGGCAATCTAAATAAAAGGGACTGCCCTAATTGACTCAGTGAAGCATTCATCCAGAACAAGCCAGTGATAACACATTCCCCGTACAAGTATTGCTTCAAAAACACTTGGCTGAGGCTTCCTGCTGTTGCTGCAATTATGAGCTCTCCTGTTTAATAAAAAAAATGCTACCATATTGAAGTTCTCATTGTCCTGGTTATCCCATGATTTAACAAGAGCCCCTCTGAGGGGGATATCAATTCATAAGATCATAAATTAAGACTTGGAAGGGACAGACTATATCCATTCTAACTCATTTTACAAATGAGAAAATTTAAGCCCAGGGAGGGCAACTAACTTACATCAGGTTATAAAGCAGCAAGTGGCAGAGTCAATTTGAACCAGTTTTTGTAACTTCTGATACAAATTGCTTAACACTGACCCCTCCACTGTTAAGGATCTGGTCTCTGATGCATATTTCTATATGATCGCCAAAACCTGTGTACCCAGTACTGGTTTCTAAGACTACTTCCTTTTCTGTAGTTAGATAGGAAATTGATATTCTTAATTACCTTCTTATCTTTACTACCTTGTATACAGCCAATGATAATAGCCTACTAAATGGAATGTGTACCAGAGAGTAACAATTGCTGTTCTTATCCACAACAGAAAGGTAGGATAGTAGTTAGAATATTAACCACAGAATCAGGATGAGATGAGTTCAAATGCTTCTTCAGATACCAGCTGTGGGGCCCTCGTCAAGTCACTTAAACTTTCTGTAACTCATTCTCACACGTGGTCATACCCTCTATATCCCTGTTACTTAGAACTTTTGAACGTCATCTTCCAAACCCTACTCCACAAATCATTCTGTCCGATTCCTTTTTCCCATCGCCTTCAACCATCATGCTCTAAAGTTTCATCCTAACTTCACCCAGCTCTTATACTGTGGCCTCTGGAATACTTGTTCAATAAGCAAAAAAACCTTTCATTTTCTTGAATATTTTCCTCCCCCATTCCTGTCTAATAGCTCTTACTGAAACCTGGCTTTTCCCTTGATGACACAGTCTCCACAGCCACCCTTTCCAGTACTGGTTGCTCTTTCATTCATTCCCTTTGGATCTCTAGCTGAGACAGGGGAACTTGGAATACTTCTTGATCCCTATGGCCACAAACAGGTTCTTCCCATACCTCCATCACTTTCAATAACTTCTCATTTGAGGCTCATACATATACAATCCATATCTTCTCCCCAATTATATCTAATTATATCCTGGAATCTGTTTACAGAAATCTATGATACTCCTTTTTCTTCCTCAACAAGTTTAGTAATTAGGGCACATTTTTTCCGTCTTTCCCAAATCATGTCCTCACGGTAGGGGATTTCAACATACAAAATTGATGCTTCCTCAAACAGCCTTACTATTCAATTCCTCAAACTACTCACTTCCAATGACGTACTCCTCCACCCCACCCCACCCCCCACACACAAAGATGGTCATACCTTTCATCTTGTAGTCATTCAAAAATTTATCATCTCCATGTTCAAGAATTCTGCAATTTCTGGATCTGAACATAATCTAATTGCTTCCTCCATTTCCTTCTATCTTCCCATACCAAACCATACTCTTCACCAACACCATGAATTCCAATCCTTTTAATTCTCAGTTCTCTCCTAGATAATCACTCCTGCATTCTTTCCTTTTTTCCCCATATTGACTCTTTGTTAAACCAATTCAACTGCACCATATCATTCTCCTGAGTCCTGGTTCTTTTATCATACAACTGATTGGGTTCTGCCAAGCCTCAGCCTGGTATCATTCTGAACATCAGCTTATTTCACTCCTCTTTATATGCTGCTGAATGGACATGGAACCCATGCCCTCACTCCTGGTCTATTCCAAGAGATTGCCAGTGAGCCTGCTTGCAAGAACTTCAGTCCATTCTCAATTTGACCTCCAAAATTATTACACTGAAATGCAGTTCTGAGCATGTATATGTATCCCTATCACATCCAGGATAAATTTTCAAAGCCTCTGTTTGGCATTCAAAGGCTTTCATAAGTTAGCTTCTACTCCTTCCTTTCTTGTCTTTTTACTTCCTATATCATTTTCAATCCAGTGACACTGACCTCCTTGCTGCTCCATTAACAAAACACTTCATCTCGCAACTCTGGGCATTTTTTCTGTCTATCCTCAATGCCTGCTATGCTCTCCATATACATATCCACTTCCTGGTTTCTCTTGCTTTCTTCAAGTTGAAACTAATATCACACCGCTGCAATCCTATCCTATAATATTAATTTTACTACTTTCTCACTTTAAAATTTTCTTATTTATTTTGTAACTAGATTGTTTATATGTATTTATTTGTTTGTTGTCTCCTACATTACATTGTGATCTCCTTGAGGGGAGAGGCTGCCTTTTATCTTTTGTATCCCCAGTGTTGAACAGAGTGCCTTAAGTACGTAGTAGGTAAATAATATATTTTTACTGACCAACTGTGGCAGAAATAATAAATATTTTTTTAAATAATTAGAAAAAATGGGAGTTCCATGAAGGAAGTGGTTGTAACTTTCTTTTGTCACTGTTTATATTTTTGTATTGCATTATTTAAAAGACTGAGTCTTCCCATCTTCTTAAGGGAATGAGTCATGTCTTATGTATCTTTGTATTGCTCATAATCCCTCGCTTAGTGCCTTACTTCATGACTTGACACAATACATATTTTATTCCTTGAAGTTGAATGTTAAGTTAAGGGGTATCTTAGAGCATTAAAACTTGAGAGAACAGTGGAAAGACAATATATCAATGTGGGAGGAGACATGATGCTGATTTCAAGTTGAAAGAATGAAATTTGGTTAATAGGTTAGAATCTGTTATGTATTTATTTGTCAAAAAAGATTATTTTGGATTAAGAGGATGATAGCAGCTGTGGAAAAAGAGACCTATGCTTTAGGAGTACATGCAGTAATGCCCAAAATACTGAGGAGCAGTTTAGGAGGGGAAGAAGCAGAAGTAGGAAAGAGATGTTGAAGATTTTGATTGAGTGTTGAGTTCTCTTACCCTGAGTTCAGCTGCTATCCATCATCACAAGGGAAAAACCTATTAACTCCCAAAAGTGAGACTGAAGGAAATCTCAATAGCAAGCACACAGTTATTTGAGAAACTGACATATTTTTCTTTATGTCTTTTAGCCACATAGTGGTAGTCTGTGAATATAATGAGGTTGTATTCTCCCTATGTTTACTTCTTACTCAGCATGTGGAATGTCTGTTAACTTCAAAGAGAGACAGATCACAAAGAAAAGGAGGAACATGTCTTTGGGGGACCAAACTCAGGAGTGGTTCTGTCTATGTTCAAACTGAGAAGGCACCAGTTAGATTTACAAGGTTCACAAAGAATTTGGTTATTTGAATTTTCAGAATTAAAGCTTTTATTTACTTTGAACATTTACCAGGCATGGCAGATTCAGCCTGGCTTTGTGTGCAGCCTTCTTTGCATAGCATTAGTTCTGTACACAACTTTCTTAAATGCTTCTCCGTTTTTATTATTTACATATCTCCTTTATTGATGTTCCTTTGTGTCAGCAATTATTCTTCCTTCCTTCCCTCCTTCCTTTCTTTTTTCTTCCTTCCTTCCTTTCTTCCTTCCTTCCTTTTTTCCTTCCTTCCTTCCTTCCTTCCTTCCTTCCTCACTGTAAGTGTAAGCAAAGTGGGACTTTTTATTTTTTTTTTTTGCTTTTGGAGTGCTTCCCAGCATTAAGGCAATCAGGTGACTTTGACTGAGTCTTGCCTTCCTTTGTAGGAAAGTTCACGCCCTTTTGCTAGTTAGGTCATGAGAGGTGTGAAGCCTTTGAAAGGTGTGAAGCCCCCAGGCCCTGAAATATGGTATATATACTCTGAGGTTAGCATTTTTCTTGGGGTCCACTCATTGGAAGAGTGTTGGTGTGGGTAGCCATTAAGGAGCCCCGCAGTTTTGAAAACCCAGATGTTGGTGCTTCTATGTATGTATCACTATGGTCAGACAGTTAGAATAGTGCCGGTGGATCTGTGTTATTTGCTCTGTTCTATAATTTCTCTGTTTATAATTTCTGTTTGTATTTGCTCTGAAGTTAAGGATGCTGACTTTTCCCCCTGAACTAAGTGAACGATATGTGTATGTTTAATTAAAGTGAGACTGTAAATCCCTTTAAGTTGCTTTCCTTAGAAAAGCAGATCAAAGACCCTGTGCTAGTAGCCCTACTGTGTGCTGGTGTTATTGGACTTACATCCCTACAGCAGCTGCTATCAACATTGTCGTTACCCTCCCTCCCTCTTTCTTTCTTTCTTTCTTTCTTTCTTTCTTTCTTTCTTTCTTTCTTTCTTTCTTTCTTTCTTCCTTCCTTCCTTCCTTCCTTCCTTTCTTTCTTTCTTTCCTTCTTTCTTTCAACTGTAGTTAGAGTGCCGGATTTGGAGTCAAAGGACCTGCATTTGAATCCTAACTCTGACAGTTAGTACTTGTGTGACTTAGGGAAAGATGCTTGTATTGGTCCATGTCCTTTCTGTCACTTCCTTTCTCATTTCTAATTTGTAAATTCATCCGTAATCTCAGGGGATTATGTTAGATTATGTCGAAGGTCTCTTTCAACTGAATGCATTCTGTTCTGTACTAATCTTAAAATCAGATTCAGGGGAGCTTATTTTAAGAAATGAACATAACTTGATCTGCAACAAGTGGGAGAACTGCAGGGAGACTCATTTAGAAAACTTAAAAAGGGTTAAAAAAAATCTTTGTCCATCTGCAGAAAAAAAATATTGTTTGCATCAATCATGAATCAGGATTTATATGGTAGGTCAATGATGAGTAGTATGTATGAAAATATTTTTTTTAATTTTTTTTAAATTTTTTTTAAATGCAATTTATTTATTTAACATATTTGGTTTTCAGCATTGATTTTCACAACAGTTTGAATTATAAATTTTCTCCCCATTTCTGCCCTCCCCCCCCACTCCAAGATGGCTTATATTCTGGTTGCCCTGTTCCCCAGTCAGCCCTCCCCTCTATCACCCCCCTCCCCTCTCATCCCCTTTTCCCTTCCTTTCTTGTAGGGCAAGATAAATTTCTACGCCCCATTGCCTGTGTATCTTATTTTTTAGTTGCATACAAAAAATTTTTGTTTTTGAACATCTGATTTTAAAACTTTGAGTTCCAAATTCCCTTCCCTCTTCCCTTCCCACCCACCCTCCCTAAGAAGTTTAGCAATTCAACCTAGGCCACACATGTATTATTATGTATAACCCTTCCACAATACTCATGTTGTGAAAGGCTAACTACATTTTGCTCCTTCCCAACCCATCCCGCTTTATTGAATTTTCTCCCTTGACCCTGTCCCCTTTCCAAAGTGTTTGTTTTGATTACCTCCACCCCCATCTGCCCTCCACTCCATCATCCCCCCACCTTTTATTTTTTTTTTATCTTCCTCCCTCTTCTTTCCTGTGGGGTAAGATACCCAACTGAGTATGTATGGTATTCCCCCTCCGGCCAAATCTGATGAGAGCAAGGTTCACTCATTCCCCCCTCACCTGCCCTCTCCCCTCCTCCCATAGAACTGCTTCCTCTTGCCACCTTTATGCAAGATAATCCACCCCATTCTATCTCTCCCTATCTCCCTCTCTCAGTATGTTACTCTCTCATCCCTTAAGTTCATTTTATTTCTTTTAGCTATCTTCCCTTCATCCTCAACTCACCCTGTGTCTGCTCTCTCTCTTTTACATATATATATACACATACATACACATACATACATATACACATAGATACACACATACATACACATTCACTTATATATATACATAAACATATATATATATATGCATGTATATATATATCTATATATACATATATATATATGCATATTCCCTTCAACCACCCTAATACTGAGGACTCATGAATCATACTCATCATCTTTCCATGTAGGAATGTAAACAAAACAGTTCAACTTTAGTAAGTCCCTTGCAATTTCCGTTTCTTGATTACCTTTTCATGCTTCTCTTGATTCTTGTGTTTGAAAGTCAAATTTTCTATTCAGTTCTGGTCTTTTCACTGAGAAAGCTTGAAAGTCCTCTATTTTATTGAAACTCCATATTTTGCCTTGGAACATGATACTCAGTTTTGCTGGGTAGGTGATTCTAGGTTTTAATCCTAGCTCCATTGACCTCCGGAATATCGCATTCCAAGCCCTTCGATCTCTTAATGTAGAAGCTGCCAGATCTTGGGTTATTCTGATTGGGTTTCCACAATACTCAAATTGTTTCTTTCTGGCTGCTTGCAGTATTTTCTCCTTGATCTGGGAGCTCGGGAATTTGGCAACAATATTCCTAGGAGATTTCTTTTTGGGATCTATTTGCGGAGGCGATCGATGGATTCTTTCAATTTCTATTTTGCCCTGTGGCTCTAGAATGTCAGGGCAGTTCTCCTTGATAATTTCCTGAAAGATGGTATCTAGGCTCTTTTTTTGATCATGGCTTTCAGGTAGTCCAATTATTTTTAAATTATCTCTCCTGGATCTATTTTCCAGGTCAGTGGTTTATCCAAGGAGATATTTCACATTGTCTTCCATTTTTTCATTCCTCTGGTTCTGTTTTATAATATCCTGATTTCTCATAAAGTCACTAGCTTCCACTTGCTCCAATCTAATTTTTAAAGTAGTATTTTCTTCAGTGGTCTTTTGGACCTCCTTTTCCATTTGGCTAATTCTGCCTTTCAAGGAATTCTTCTCCTCATTGGCTTTTTGGAGCTCTTTTGCCATTTGAGTTAGTCTATTTTTTAAGGTGTTGTTTTCTTCAGTGTATTTTTCAGTATTTTTTTGGGTCTCCTTTAGCAAGTCATTGACTTGTTTTTCATGGTTTTCTCGCATCCTTCTTATTTCTCTTCCCAATTTTTCCTCTACTTCTCTAACTTGCTTTTCCAAATCCTTTTTGAGTTCTTCTATGGTCTGGGGCCAGTTCATGTTTTTCTTGGAGGCTTTGGTTGTAGGCTCTATGACTTTGTTGTCTTCTTTAGGCTGTATGTTTTGGTCTTCTTTGTCACCAAAGAAAGAATCCAAAGTCTGAGACTGAATCTGGGCGCGTTTTCGCTGCCTGGCCATATTCCCAACCAACTTACTTGGCCCTTGAGTTTTTCAGTGGGGTATGACTGCTTGTAAATTACAGAGTTCTATGTTCTACGTTTGGGGGGGAGGTGCCAGCTCTGTCAGAGCCGCACTCCTCCTTCCCCAAGGACCCCCAGTCCAGACTGGGCTCAGATCTTCGGCAGGCTGTGCACCCCTGCTGTGATCCGCCACTTAATTCCTCCCACCAGGTGGGCCTGGAGCCGGAAGTAACAACAGCTGTAGCTGCCCCACCTCCGCTGCCCCCGGGGCTGGAAGCCGAACTGGGAACTCCTTCCACTCCCGCAGCTTTTCCCACTAACCTTCTCCGCAGTCTTTGGTGTTTGTGGGTCGAGGGGTCTGGTAACTGCCGCAGCTCACATATTCAGGGCGCTAGGGCCCCCTCCGCCTGGCTTCTGGTCTGGATCGTCCACGCCGCTCAGGCTGGGCTCTGCGCCACTCCGTTCCCAGCTCCCAGCTCCCAGCTCCGTGTGGAATAGAGCTCACCCAGAGACCATCCGGGCTGTCCTGGGCTGGAGCCCTGCTTCCCTCTGCTGTTCTGTGGGTTCTGCCGTTCTAGAATTGGTTCAGAGCCATTTTTATAGGTTTTTGGAGGGACTCGGGTACAGAGCTCACTCTAGTCCGTGCTTACCAGCCGCCATCTTGGCTCTGCCCCCCATGTATGAAAATATTTAACACTGTAGACAGATGCTTTTTACTTTTAAGGGCCTAAATGCAGCTCAACGAAAAGGAGCAAGGGTTAGTCTACCAGTTCTGAGTAAAACCTTGATGATATAAAATGAAAATATGAGCTACTGAAATAATTTGCACCCAAATGGTAATTACTTTTGTTAAAATGATATTCAAAAATTAAAAAGAACTCAACACTTTTAGGCCATCTTAATAGAATTTCTTTATTATAATTTAACAGTAATACAAAAAATGTCCCAAAATATTAACACTATGACTTTTGGCAGGGATTTCTCATATCATTGCAATGGGAAATTAGAAAATTCACTCATTTTAAATCCTTGAATGAAAATATTTTTAAAACATTGTGATAAATGTCATGTGATAATTAGAGACCATGCTACCCAGAAAATGTAACTTTTGAATTATTAAATGTTGTAGATATCTTTTCATTCATTTGGATATAAAACACACTAGATGACCTCTATCATACTGCAATTGTTTCTCTCACAAATGACAGTGATGGGTAAAATGTTAATAATGAGGTTTAAATTTAAAAGTATATTCTGCATACATTCTCCACCCCAACTCAGAGAGCTGGTTGTTAAACATTTTCTGGCACACTGCTGGATATACTTAAGCAGTATGTAATACAGTTCACCTGTATTATAAATAATTGAGAATCATATAAATTAAACTGGGAAAGAGAGTTGCAACTATATAGGGGTCTTGAAAATGCCTGGCTAAGTTTGGACTTTATCCTCTTAGTAACGGTAAGTCATTAAAGATATTTGATCTCCTTGTGATATTGTCCAATACATACGTTGAGTAGATATAACCTATTTGTGGTGCATAGGATGAAAATCAGGAGCAGCATGATAAACAACCCATCTTGGAGTCAGAAAAGTTTTATTTACTCCCTTGATCTAGCACCAGCATCAAGGGTGACTGATGAATTCATTTATCCTCTGCAATCTTCAGTTTCACTTTCCTCATTTGTAAAATTGAGACTATAATAAACAGGTTACGCTTTAAACTAATAAATGTGAAGGAAGGGAATCCTTTCCTGAGAGGCTGAGACTTAAGAGAGACACCTACCTACCTGGTCTAAGGAAGGCAACGAGGTAAATTTTGTCAAGTATTTTGATAGTTAGACCATTTCCTTGTCTCAGAAACACACTGAACTGACTCCTTGAGGTAAGTGAATTTGGAAATAAAAATTCTTCCTGCTACATCAGAGAGAAGAGGAACTTGGTGAGGTCACTCCTTTTGAGTAGTTAAAGAGTCTCATAGTTTGAAGAGGTCATCTAAGCCAGCTCGTTTCCAGACAAGAATTCCTTCTACATCATTTCCAACAAGTTAGCATCTGGGATCAGCTGTCTGGGCTTTGATACTCAAGACAGACCACCTACCTCCTGCATATCTACTCCAAAAATCCATGAAGTCCTCTCTAAGTTGAGGTCTAGGAAGAAACTAAAAGTCAATAATTTCTTCCACCTGAGAACTGCAAAGAAAGAAAAAAGAAGAAACTACAGACAATAGAAAACAGGGACCTGAAAACAAAATTAGTGTCTACCTCTCTCAGTACTTTTTCCTTTGCAAAATCCCTGGGGTGGCGAGTTTGGAAGTGCTAGAGTGCTGAAGTTTCAGCTCTAAAACTCGCAAAAGTCCAAAGAGTCCTAATCCCAAGATGCTTAAGTCAGTGCAAGAACCCAGGGAATTGATGATAAGAGGAGACCTGGATAGTCATGCCAACAGGGATCATAGCCCGGGCTTAGCACAAAGCCTCAATTCAGAAACTAAATCTGGAGAGGTAAATACATTAAAGACGAAAGCATCAACCAGTATCAAATCTAGAGATCCTCCAAAAGAATAAAGCAATTCCATAACAATTCTAAACATAGATGCAAAGAAAAAAAATGGATTTTCCATAAGGACTACGTAAATTACTAGAAGAAATGAAGGAAGGGATAAAAAATGAAATAAAAGACCTGGAGGAAAGAATTGGTAGTAGAATAGATAACTTAGAGGAGAAAATGGTAGGTCTTATGCAAGAAGTGGAGTCCTTGAAAACAAAAATAGATAAAACAGAAATCAATGACTCCACAAGACAGGAAGAAATATTAGAACAAAATAAAAAGATTGAAAAACTCGAAGAAGAAAATGTAGGGTATCTGGTAACAAAAACAACTGACTTGAAAAACTGGTCATGAAGAGAAAATATAAAAATTATTGGGCTCCCTGAAAACATTGCTATAGTAAAAAGCTTGGATATTATTTTTCAAGAAATCATAAAAGAGAATTGCACAGGTTTATTAGAACCAGGAGGCAGAATAAATATAGAAAGAATCTATAGGTAACCTCCTTTAGTAAATTCCCAAATAAAAAATCCCAGGAATATCATAGTCAAAATTCAGAACTCCCATGTCAAAGAGAAAATATTACAAGAATCCTAGAATGAAGCCATTCAAGTACCAAGGAATTACAGTCAGGATCACACAAGACATAGCATCTTCAACCATAAATGAGAGGAAATCTTGGAATTCGATATTTAGAAAGGCAAAAGAGATGGGCTTACAACCAAGAATAAGCTACCCTGAAAAACTTGGTATAATCGTATATGGGGAAAATTGGCATTTAGCGTAATAGAAGATTTTGAAGAATTTTTGATGGAATGACCTGAGGTAAGTAGGAAGTCTGGAATACAAACACATGAGTTCAGAAAAATCTGGAAAGAAAATGAGAGGTGATTTCATTGAATCCTGGGTAGTATGACATGATGCAAAGGGAAATAAGCAGAATCAGAAGAATTTAAAGTGGTACAACAACAATGGAAAAAGAAGCAACATTTGAAACTTGGAACAAGCAACTCTCCAGAAAGACCTGACAATATTCCTTCAGACAAAGGATGATGCAAAATGAAAAAAGCATGCATTTTAAGATGTGGCTACATTGTGGATTTAATTGTTACAACTCTTTCTCCTGTTCCACTCCATGCTTCCTTTTTGTGTTCTTATTTGGGAGGAAGAAAAGCAGGTTAATGAAAGGTGGTGGGAATTAATAATGTGATTATAGTAAAAATGATGTGTTAAAGGTCCGTTGTAATATTTCATGTAAATTTACACAAGGGAAATTCAACTATTAAGATGATAAGCAGAACTGTTTTGAAATGAAAGTATAGAATTATATTTAAAGCAAGTGGTATGAGATAGAATTAATAGTTTCATATACAGTTCTATTATTTTTGCCCATTTTTATCTATGGAAATTTCTCTTTGGTGTTGAAACTTCACAATAAATGCAGTTCTGGTTTAAAAAAAAAGATAACTATGAAGACTTCAAATAAGAATGGGAAAACATGTGAATGGATGCAGAGTTAAGTTAGATCTGGGGAAAATAACTACAATCCTATGTGCAGTAGATACAGCATTGGATCTGGATTCACGAGGACCCTAGTTCAAACCTGACCTCAGAAACTTATTAGCTGTATGACCCTGGACAAGTCATTTAAATTTGTCAGTCTCAGTTTTTTTTATCTATAAAATGAGCTGGAGAAGGAAATGGCACACAACTCCAGAATCTTTTCCAAGAAAGCCCTAAATTAGGTCTGGATCGCAAGTAGTTGGACATGACTGAAAATGACTAAATCATAACAAAAATAATGGAAAGGAGAGAGAGAGAAGGGGAGAGAGAGAGAGCGAGAGAGAGAGAGAGAGAGAGAGAGAGAGAGAGAGAGAGGGAGGAAGAGGGAGAGAGAAAGAGAGAGAAAGAGAGAGAGAGGAGGGAGGAAGAAAGAAAGAAATGAAAGAACAGAGGAAGGAAGGAAGGAAGGAAATCTCCATTAGTGTGCATAAAACCATACATTCACAAATACATATATAAAGCATTCACTGACAAAAGAACTAAATTAATAGGATGTAGGCAAGATTAACCAGTTAAAGTGACAGAGAACAGTTTCTTTCAATATGAGCAAATTAAAGATAATAAATTGCCATAAAATTCAAAACACAGAGTATGAAGGAAGGCATAACAATCCATGTTTGATTTTACATACCCTATTTGGAAAATGAATCATTTATTCTTCCCTTTCCTTCAATCCTCACATTCAACCAGTTGCCATTTTCTGATCTTACCTTCCCAAAATCTCTAGTGTCTAACTTCTGTATTCTTGTCCTAATGCTCCACTTTTTTTGCCTGGACTATTATAATAGCTCCTATTGTATTTCTCACCTCCAATTTCTCTTGCCTCCTATCTGTCCTCTCCACAGTTACAAAAATGTTATTCCTAAAACTCAGGTCTGAGCAAATATCCTCTATATTAAAACACTTCAACATTTCCCTATTGCCTATAGGACAAAGCACAAAATTTTCAGTCTAGAATTTAAAGTCCTCCACAATCTGATTTCTACCAACCTCTTTCTAGTCTTATTAGATATTGTTCCTCTTCTCTAGTCTAGTCAGATATATCTGATAGTTGTGCCCTGTACATTAACTTTCATATAACATCCTACTTTTACCTTATAGAATTACTAGCTTCTTTCAAAGAATTTTTGCTGATATCCTTCCGCTTACATTATGTATTTTGATTTACAATTATCACCATATTTTCCCTCTTAAAATTATTTGAATATATTTTGCATTATTGCATGTCTATGTGTGTATATACACATGTATGCACATATGCACGTATATTAGATATAGATGCATATTTAAGTATGTGTTTTGGTTCTATTGACCATATTTTTCTTTCATTTTTGTGTTCCTAGCACAATGCTGTACACAGTGTAGGCACTTAACTTAAATGTTCACAGAATTGGATTAAAGTAAATTAATAAAAGCCATCACAATTTTACCATTAAAAAGCCATTCATGGATTTTGAGAAAGCAGTTTCAGGGGAGGAGTGAAAGCAGAATAAGACAGCAAAGGTTTGAAGAGTGAGTTGTTGTGAAAAATGGGAAATAACAATTTCCTTTTAGAAGTTTAGCAGCAAAACTTGTGGAATTCTGTAAAAGTTGTACCAACTCACACCTTGAAATTCTACATTCAAGTACTCTGATACACATTTCAATTTCTTCTGTATCTGGGAATTTGAATACATGTTGTAATTAAAATGGCTGCTCTGAGGCTTATTAAAGTGGTTGACATTAGCAAAAAACAGCAAGCTGGGATTTTTATCCAGATAAACTTTACATAGTACGAAAGTACACATGACTAAATGCCCTAACGAGAAGTTTGCTGGGTCCCTGACATCTTTTGTGTTCAATAGTATGATGTTTGTTTGTTTTTTTTCACCATCCCTGCTTCACTTTAGATATGTGATGATATTCCAGGATTATTTAAAGGGTACTTCTTATCACGACCAACTGTCATTGTACAGAAATACAAATTTCATACACAATTAAAATCCTGATTTATTTATACTATATTATTTATATTTTAAGTCTATGAAATCTGCTTTAATACTATACTAGGGAGGATTTCTTAGGTGACCCTTTGAATGTGGAAGCTTCAGTGAATCATTCCAATGACACCTCATGAGTGAAACAAAGTTGACATTTTTAATGGTTCCAGAAAAGTCCACAGTTGGTCTGACTGTATAGAATTGAAAATAAAAGAGTAATTTCTAACATCCCTTACAGGAATAGAGCTATCACTTTTAGTCTCAGCAAAATACAGGAAGCACACATTCAATAAATGATATCTGAAGATCAATTCAGACACTTCAATATCTAATCAGTTTATGGACAGTTAAACAGACAGTCACAAACTATAAAATGCCACATAAATGTGAATCATTGAGTCCTTCAGTTTCTAAAGAATTCCTGCCATTAGAATATCTCAACTTCAGAAGGCTATTAATACATTACCCTCATTCTTTTCTGAAGACCTGAAACCTAAGGTGGAAAAAGGCATCAGTCTATCTGGATATCTGAGACTAGATACTGTATTTTCATTTGAAAGCTAGAAATACTCCTTTTATAATAAGGTGAAATAAAGGCAGATCATGAGCATCTCATCAAATAACAAAGCATTCCTGTCCCAGTTACTAAAGTCTTATAGGTTTTACTCAGTGATGAGGTAGTCTTTTGTGGTAACTTGTAATGCCCTATTAATTAGGTACTTATAGAAATTTTATATCTAAAGCCTTCAGTTAGTCAACCACTTAACTGTTCTGCCTAGGGAATGAAGAAAAAAGGTTTCTCCAGAGAATGGATCAAACATGTTGACAGCTGTCAAGAATGCTAGTATAAATGCCAAGAAACAAACAAACAAACCCAACAGAAACCAAAAACACCCAGGATCATTTCTTTGGATGTATCTTCATGAAATTACATGGCCCTTTGGTTTTCAAATCCTTCCTGGACACCATCTTAGTTCTTGCCATCCAGACTGATCAACATAAGCTGATCAACATAAAATGCTGTTCAACAAAAATTGTTGAACTTTTGAGGTCAATATATTGAGTTGTTTCAATATATTAGGTATGCTAATTAAAAGATAAAAGACAACAAACAAATGTAGAACTGTCATTATCACTATAGGTATTTAGGGTTTGGACAACAGGCAACAGAGGCAAGCAACCTGGGACTCAAGAACTATGTGTGTTCAGTTGCAGTCTGAATCATGTCAAGAGTAATTGATAGTGGAGCATGGTCATCAAAAATAAAGGCTCAGAAAAAGTGAAAGTGAAAGCATGGCAGAGATTAGCAAGAGTAATGCATTTGGTACAGCTGAGACCAAATATTTACCTACGGTCTCTTTTGAGAAACAGATCTCCAGCACCTATGTTCATCAGTGTCAGAGACTGGTTTGACAATGATAATCTTTAAAGTCACCCTTCCTTTCCCAATTCTGCTAGAGAAGCTTCTTGTATAGGGGAATCACTGAGATTCTATGCAGTTACTCATGCAACTTCTTAAATTCTAGGGAGTTTTGTGCCCAGGATATGTATTATTTTACCCTCATTTTATCTTTTGTGTTTCCTTCACTTGTCTTGGGGTGGGAGTAGAGGCAGAAGATACCTTGTTTTTACTCATGGGAGAATAGGAACACCAGGCAGTGGCTTTAGCCAGTGCCTAACCTGAGGATTAGAAGAAGGAGTATGAAGACTGACCCCACCTGGTCAGATTGCTAGAAGTAGTGGATATGGGTAAGAATTTGTCCCACTTGTGCTAGACTAATTATGCTCTTATCTGAAGTATGGTTTTCAGAATTAGTATCTCAGTCATTCCATAAACAAATATTTATTAAGTCACTACTATGTACCCAACACTGCGCTAAGAAGTGGGAATACAAAGAAAAGCAAAAACACATTATTTGAGATATCTGAGCTTTTTTTTTCTAATACTCCCTATTGGGCAGTACTTTAGAGTGCCATACCATCTTTCCAGATCTAAGACTCTGTTCTAGAAAACTTCCCACAATTCTGCAATGAGGTTTTTTTTTTTCCTTTTTAAAAAGGCATTTAATCATTTGTTAATTTAATGTAAACTATTATAATGCTTATGTTAACTAACCCTTCATTTTTAGTCAAGTTTATATTAAAATGGTACAAAACATGCTCTTTCAGGAACTAAAGTATTTAATAAAGATATTCCAATATCTCTGTATTCTTGATTATTCCTAGTTCTATTCAAAAAAAGGAATTCTTAATTTTAAAAATCTACAGAGCTTAAATAACAGTGGGCAATGGTTCATAAGAGTATACATACATAAGCATGTATATACATATATATACATACATACGTATATATATATGTATGTATGTATATGCATACACACAAACTTTTATACAAAAATACCTCATTCTATAGGCTGTTATCATAGGGATCATGGTGAGCACATATAGGACGTTATTCTTAATAATATTTTTTACTTTTAATCTAATATATAAGGGTTATACATACATATATTCTAGAAATTGTATATGTACATACATATTCAATTTTGAATAGGCTGGTCGTAGCCACTTTACTTAGAAGAACCTACTATGTCCTTAGTTTGATTCAAAGCCTGATACAACTCCAATTTAGTAGTCCTTAAGAGTTAGTCCCTAAAATATGGATTAAATGATTTACACAAAATATAAGCTTAACAGGAATTGTTGTGGCTAGGTATGAATCAAAATCACAATATTACCAATTTCTAATTCATTCAACAAATATTAAAATATAAATTATTTTGGCATTTAAAGTGTTTCACCATCTGGCTCCAGTCTACTTTTCAGCCCAAACAACAATTACCCTTCCCTCAAATATTCTATGTTCCACCCAAATTGACCTGCTTGGTATATAGGATATTTCTTCTCTATGACTTTTCTCAGGCTGTCCACCATACTTGTCATACTCTCTCCACTTTACTTTTGGCTCTTGGAACTCCTAGCTTAAGTCCCACCTCCTACAAGAACCCTGTCCTTATTCCCACATTTTTTAATGCCCTCCATCACTTCACATTTATTTTGTATTTATGTTGTTCCTTTTCCCTCAGAGTAGATGTTTCCTAAATTCTTAATGGTAGGAATAAAGTCTAATTTTACAAATGTACCTACTGATTGCAGTTTTGCCTGGTGGATAGAGAGCTGGCCTTGAAACTAGAAAAAACCTGGATTCAAGTCTTGCCTTTGATACATAAATGGCTTTGTGACCCTGAGCAAGTTCATTAAGCATTCAGCACTCTAGGAAACTCTGTTAATGTACCCACCTGCTTTGCTGGATGTAATTTCCTCAGCTAGAGCTAATTTCCTATGCAAATGAAATCACAGGTCCAGACCTTGTCACTTTGGTACTTCCTATGTGAAGATAACATGCCATAGGAAATACAAAAATGAATAAAGAAATTTTAATGATTCATTTTCATTTTTCTCACACCCCGACTTGTATAATCAATTGGTCAATAAACATTTATTTGGTGTCTCCTATGTACCAGGCACTGTACTGTATGTACAATGTATGTAAAAGAGATAAAATAATATTCCTGCCCTCAAAGGACTTTCAATCTTATGTGGGCAACAACATGCCATACACATGCAAACATACTTATGTGTATGTGTATTCACACATACATTTACATGTATACATATAAACACGTATATTGAAAAAGCAATATATAAAAGATAAATAAGAAATAACAGAAGGAAGAATTAAGAGGGTTTAGGAAAGTCTTCATGTTAAAAAAATGGTATTTTAGTTGGAACTTAAAAGAATCCAGGTTAGTCAGTAGATGGAGTTAAGAAGGGAGAGTATTCCTGGAAGGTAGGACAAGCACAGAAAATGCCCAGAGCCAAAAGACGTAATGTTTGGTGCAAAGTGAAGTGATCAGAATGAGATTGTTGTGCATAGAGTATATTTTAATGATGATCAACTGTGAAAGAGTTAACTACTCTGATTAGCACAATGAGCCAAGAGAATTTCAAAGAACTCGTGATGAAAAAAAAATGCTTTACTACTCAGAGAGAGAAATGATTTACTCTGAGTGCAAATTGAAGTACAATTTTCTTACTTTATTATTGTTACTTTTTTGTTATATGGCTAATATGGAAATATGCTTTGAATAATTTCCCACATGTAATTGACATTATATTATTTGCCTTCTCTGTGGATTATAGAGAGGTGGGAGCTAGGAAGAAAATTTGAGCCTAAAACATTTTAAAAGAATGTTAAAATTAAATAATAATTTTAAATGAAATAAAATCATAGCTCACTTAAGCATAGTACTTTGACATTCAATGTGTTGTACAGGATATAGTTTTAGATGACAGAAAGAATAAAAATAATACTAAAACTAAAATATGCTAATGTTGTTCTTTTTGTCTATTGTGTTACATCTTTGATGCTCAAACTGTCCATAGTGAGATGACAGTTTCCATTAATTCTACACTTATCAAACCACACCCACATTATTTAGTTAGTTTGAAGCACCATATTTTAAAGACATCAACAAATGAAGTAGAGAAAATAAGATTGTAAAGGGCCCTGAAATGATTCCATATGAGAATCATACAAGGAAAATAGCAATGTTTAGCCTCAAGGAGACTTAGTGGCAGGCAATGATAGCCATGTTCAAGTATTTGAAGGGCTTTCATGTGAAGAGAGATTAAGCTTGTTCTGTTTGGCCCCAAGGGGCAGAACCATCTGCACTGGGTGGAAATCACAGAGAGGCAAAGCTCCCCATATAGAGAATCCATCTTTTCTGAATGGTTTGCTCAGCTGGGATCCCAGGGCCTGCTTATTTCTGGAATTGTACCTTTGATTGCCACTGCTATCTCTCTTAAGTCCATGATCAGCTTGTTCCTCTGCTTCCAGAAAGCCAAATTACGAAAACTGCTTTTCTTTTCTTGGATGATGTCTGCTCTGTAACTATTTCTTTCTGGATTGTATGTCTCTTCTCTTTGTAGTTTCTTCTCCTGCTTGAGTACCTTTGCATTAAAGCAACACTGGCAAAGAGTGGTGGGGTAGGACTCCTGCCCCTGCCTACCTTGTGATCAATCTGGTGAATGTACAAGGTCTTCAACACAACTGTGTCCATCATATGTACTATTTCCCTACAAGCTTTAGCTATTTAAGCCTGACAAATTCATGGACATTTTTTCTTCATCCATTTAAGTCATTCCCTTCTGTTTCAAAAGTAAATAGTATTCAGACTCCTTAAAGGGACCAGAAGATTATTTATATCTTCTTAACACATTTAAAGCCCATCATCTGTCACTTAATCTCATGAGGGTGCGAATTAATTCCCCAACTTCTTACATTTAAAAAAAAGACATCTTTTTTTTCTAATTACCTACATTTCCCAATATAACTCTTCTACTTCCTCCTCCTAGAGACTAATACCTTGAATTTTTAAAAGTTTTAAAAAAAGTTTTGAAAACTTAATAATTCCAAGCATGGCATTATTTTCTACACCAGAAATGGGGAAATTTGTAAAGAAGGGAAGAAAGTGCCTTTTTATATCTGTTCTTTGATAATACACTGATTTAATATAATTCTATGGTATTCAGCTTCTATTTTGTTTTTGGTTCTTCTTTCCATTTAAATCATTGTAGTAATTGCATGTATTGTTATCCTCATTCTGGCTGCTGCATATTATACCACTTCATATATGTCTTCCAAAATTTCTTTGAATTTCACCTATTCATTATTTCTCATAGCACAATAAAATTCCATCTTTAAAATGCTTTTAAAAGGCAGGCTTTATCTTTGTAACAACCAAAAGTTTAGCCAAAAGGGGGGAAAAGTGTCTTCTAGGTGCTTGGTAGGGAACAAATTAAACCCTCAATTGATTAGTTACGCCTTCTGATTTGAAAATCAAGGTTTTGACACCAAGTAACCATCATCCTATTTTTTAAAGGTAATCTCATACAGATAATCGCATGTTCATTGAAAGATTAGTCCGGGGGGTGGAGCCAAGTTAGCAGCTAGAAAGCAGGGACTTGACTAGTGCTTTCCCTCAGGAACCTCCAAACACCCACAAAAATGTCTCTGAACAAATTCTAGAACTGCAGAACCCACAACATATTAGAGGAAAGCAGGACTCCAGACCAGGACAGCCTGGATGGTCGCTGGGTAATGCCTATCAGGCATGGAGTTGGAAGCAGAAAGGAGCAGAGCCCAGCGTGGGTGGCGCCAGGACCAACCAGACTGCGAGCCAGGTGGAACAGGCCCTAGTGCCCTGACTCAATGAGCTGTGGCAGTTACCAGACTTCTCAACCCACAAACACCAAAGAAAACAGAGAAGGTTAGTGGGAAAAGCTGCCGGGACAGAGTGAAAGGAGTTCCCAGTTCAGCCACCACCCCGGGGGCAGCAGAGGTGGTGCAGCTACAGAACTATAGCTGCAGTTGCTTCAGGCCCCAGGCCCACCTGGTGGTGGGAGGAATTAAGTGGCAGATCAGAGCAGGAGCACAGAGCCTGCTTAAGATCTGAATTGCTGTCCAGGTTGGAAGATGTTGCGAGAGGAGGAGCAGTGGTGTGGCAGAGCTTCCTGTGTAGAAATAGCTCTGAAAACAACAGCACATCCCTTGAAGCTTTGAACAAAGTACTCATTACACTACAAGCAGTCATACCCCGACGAAAATCTCAAGGATCAAGTAGTTGGCTGGGAACATGGCCAGGCAGCGAAAACAGACTCAGATTCCCATTCAGACTTTGGAATCTTTCTTTGATGACAAAGAAGACCAAAACATACAGACAGAAGAAATCAACAAAGTCAAAGAGCCTACATCAAAAGCCTCAAAGAAAAACATGAACTAGTCTCAGGCCATGGAAGAACTCAAAAAGGATTTGGAAAAGCAAGTTAGAGAAGTAGAGGAAAAATTGGGAAGAGAAATGAGAGTGACACAAAAAAGCTATGAAAAACAACTCAATGACTGGCTAAAGGAGACCCAAAAAATACTGAAGAAAATAATACCTTAAAAATAGACTAATTCAAATGGCAAAAGAGCTCCAAAAAGCCAATGAGGAGAAGAATGCCTTGAAAGGCAGAATTACCCAAATGGAAAAGGAGGTCCAAAAGACCACTGAAGAAAATACCACCTTAAAAATTATAATGGAGCAAGTGGAAGCTAGTGACTTTACAAGAAATCAAGATATTATAAAACAGAAACAAAGGAATGAAAAATCGAAGACAGTGTCAAACATCTCCTTGGAAAAACCACCAACCTGGAAAATAGATCCAGAGATAATTTAAAAATTATTGGACTAGCTGAAAGCCACATCAAAAAAAGAACCTAAATCTCATCTTTCAAGAAATTATCAAGGAGAACTACCCTGATATTCCAGAGCCAGAGGGCAAAATGGAAATTGAAAGAATTCACCAATTGCCTCCTGCAAAAGATCCCAAAAAGAAAATTCTTGGGAATATTGTCGGCAAATTCCAGAGTTCCCAGATCAAGGAGAAAATACTGCAAGCAGCCAGAAAGAAACAATTTGAGTATTGTGGAAGTGCAATCAGAGTAACACAAGATCTAGCAGCTTCTACATTAAGGGACTGAAGGGCTTGGAATATGATATTCTGAAGGTCAATGGAGCTAGGATTAAAACCAAGAATCACTTACCCAGCAAAACTGAGTATCATGCTCCAAGGCAAAATATGGATTTTCTATAAAATAGAGGACTTTCAAGCTTTCTCAGTGAAAAGACCAGAACTGAATAGAAAATTTGACTTTCAAACACTAGAATCAAGAGAAGCATGAAAAAGTACACAAGAAAGAGAAATCATAAGGGGTGAGTTGAATATGAAGGAATGATATCTAGAAAAATGAAGTCAAATTAAGGGATGAGAGGGAGAAAGGGAGAGATAGAATGGGTTAAATTATCTCACATAAAAGTGGCAAGAAATAGCAATTCTGTTGGGAGGGAAGAGGGGGCAGGTGAGGGGGAATGAGTGAATCTTGCTCTCATGAGATTTGACCTGAGGAGGGAATAACGTACACACTCAATTTCAGTATCTTACCCCACAGGAAAGAAGGAGGAAGGAGATAAAATAAAGGGGTATGATAGAAGGGAGAGCAGATAGGGTGAGGAGGTTATCAAAAGCAAACACTTTTGAAAGGGGACAGGGTCAAGGGAGAAAATTGGATAAAGGGGGATAGGATAGGAAGGAGCAAAATATAGTTAGTCTTTCACAACATGAGTATTTGGAAGGGTTTTGCATAAAGATACACATGTGGCCTATGTTGAACTGCCTGCCTTCTTAGAGAGGGTGGGTGGGGAGGGAAAATAGGAGAAAATTTGGAACTCAAAGTTTTAAAATAAGATGTTAAAATGTTTTTACATGCAACTAGGAAATTAGATACACAGGCAATGGGGCATAGAAATCTATCTTGCCCTACAAGAAAGTAAGGGAAAAGGGGTTGGGAGGAAGTGGGGTGACAGAAGGGAGGGCTGACTGGGGAACAGGGCAATCAGAATATATGACATCTTGTAGTGGGGGGGGAGGATAGAAATGGAGAGAAAATTTGTAATTCAAACTTTTGTGAAAATTAATGCTGAAAACTAAAAATATTAATTAAATAAATAATGATAAAAAAGCAAGATTAGTCCATTTAAGGAATGCTCTGTTTTAAGTAATATGCTAGGTGATATGGAAGATTCAAAACATGGGTTATATTCAGTCACTTGTGGAACTAATGCTCTAGTAAGAATGGATATTTGAATGTATAGAAATAATTATAAAATAAAGTATGATATAATGAAGGTCATATACATGGCATACACACACACACACACACACACACACACACACACACACACAGGTCCAGGATTTCAGAGGAGGGACATATCACCTATCCTATCCTTTTTTAGAAATCAGTTTTTAACTTAGTTGATTAGGAAAGGTATATTGCAAGAAATAACACTAGAACTGAACTTTAATTAATGATTAGAAATTTAATAGATGGAGATAAATAATGAAGCCATTTAATGTGAACTAACAGGCATAAGCCACAATATGGGGAAGTAAAATTTCAAAGCATGTTTAGGAGTATTCATGTGTTGTTTGTCCTTTGGGCTCAAAGATGACAAAAATGACATCATAATGTTGGGGTCAATGTGCAGTGTGTTCAGTTGTGGCTGATTGTACCAATACAGGTCACGCAGAAATAGTCCATGCGAGCAGTATTCACATGGAAGTAAAGTGGATAATAATGCTGGAACATATATATGTTATATTAAAAATGTTATGTGATTATTTGTTGCAAGAGTATAACAAGGGAGAAGGGTAGGAAAAAACAGCAAAATAGTTCAAAAAATTGTTCATTCAAGTATTCATGAAGAAAACAATTCTAGGTATCTGCAACTAATCACTCTAATATAATATCTTGGAAGCAAAAAAATCCATCATATTCCTTTTACTACACATAAATCAAATCAAAAATAGAAACTCAATAAAGTTGAGGTAATGTTGTCCAAAAACTTAATTGGGGTGAAATGTCAAAATTTGGGAACTGCTTTCAGAAAGAAACTATAATAAATATCTATAAACAGCAAAATAAAAAATAGACAATATTAACATAGATCAGAAATGCAAGATAAATGAAAAATAAACCCAATCCAAAAATATCAGCAATATACCTAGATGAATAATTATAAACAGAAGATGAAATGAAGAAGAATTTGCCTTTACTTTGAAGAATCAAAGAACACAACAGGGAAGAAAGTTGCCTAACTAATTTGAAATAACACAATGGCCTTCAGCATCTGATAGGGGCTAAAGTCAAGGTTAATGACATAAATTACTATTCCTTTAATCTACTTCATATAAAATGTATGCTTGCTTTCTTATAGATGATATCTTTTGAATATGCTCATTAAAAGAAAATATATTCTTGTCATGTTTGCTGCTCCCTGACACTACTTTGTAACATTAATTCTTTCAGGTCACTGTGTTACCATTTAGTAAATTAGAACTTGTAGTTTAGTAAGCTAAACTGTTCCCCAGTGGCCTGAAAGAGTTAATGTACCTTCTAATGAGTTTAACAGCTGTCTGACTGATCAAAAAGTGCTGTAAAATCCACATAAATTCCAGCTTCTGGCCATAAGCCATTCCTTTAGAGTGGTTTTTAAGAAAAAAATTTTGTTTTTCTTCAACACCAAGAATGCATTCAGAGTAATGTCTAAATAGAAAGGATGCATCCATTGTTCTAATGTTTTTATGTTCTACTTCTCTAGGCCATCTTAGAAGTTACATTCATTCAGAGATTTGCAGTTCCAGCAACAACCAACTGCTCTTGCTACCCTAACCAGTCCTGACCAGAAGATAAAGCAGATAATAGATACCCTTAGAGCAGTATTTCATACACGGTGAGTAATTGAGAAACATCGCTAGCTAAATTTGCTTGTTGTTGGGCTATAGATGTATGTTAATTTTATGTGATAGTTATACTTTTTCCCTTGCTATCGTGACATACCACCCACTGCTTTTTTGAACAAGTGAAGACTATGAGCCTTCAGATTTTTTTTGTAAAGACCACAATATTTCAATTAGCATCGGCAAATGGAAAAATGAGACCTCCCAAACTAATCCATGCAATGCAATATCTGGCATTATTATTTCCCTATCCTTTCTGAAGTGTTCTAAATATATGAGAAATTAAATTTCAATAGATAAAGTGCAATAATCCATTTAAGAAATATTCTGTTCCTTGCATATAGAGGATATTGATGAGGTAAAAAGACTCACTGCTCAAATTATGGGGTATAAGAAAAACCAGAATATTGATATTATCACTCATGACAAAGAGGTCAAGTGGTTCACAGAAAACATACAATGGTATTTATATTAGTTGCATCAAATTTAAAAAAAATTACATACATTTGTATGTAGGAAAGGGGAAGGGAATAAGCATTTATAAAGTGCCAACAATGTGTCAGGCACTGTGCTAATTGCTTTACAAATATTAATTTGCTTAGTCCTCATAACAACTTTGTGAGTCAAATGTTGTTACCATTTCCATTTTATCACTGAAGAAAATGAGACAAAGACATTAAATGACTAGCCTAGAGTCTCATAGGTAGTAAGTGTCTGAGTCTAAATGTGAACTTAAGTCACCCTGACTTCAGGCACAGCATTCTATCAAATATACTTTGTAGCTGCAATATATATGCAATACATTTTACAACACTTGTACATCTTTTATTTTCTTAATATAAAATATGTTCTCAATATGCTGCAAACATTTATTTTACATGTTTTGGCAAGGAGTTTTCAAAATATTAAGATAATCTTTAATTTTTTCATAAAACCTCAGTTTCATAACTTTGGATATCAGACGTAACTTTGATGTATAGTCCATTTTTCGTGCTTAAACTCTGGCATATTCTGGCATGACCAAAGTTCACTTCAACTCCATCTCCATTTAAGAATTTCTTTAATTCCAGAAAATTTCTCCTTCTCTTTATATCAATGTATTTATCATAGCTCATCATTACTTCATTTGAGAAAAGAAGTCTAGGCCCACTGGAAGTAAAAAAAAAATCCACTTTTTTTTTGCTCACTTGGATGTGTTAAGAGTCTGAAGAAGACTCCTACATATTATAGGCTTACCTGGACTTATGACAATCATTTTGTTATAACCTTGAATTTAAGAGTGATTTTCGTAAGTGAAAATGATTATCTTACAATTACAGTGTTTTTTATTGTTTTGCTCATGACAAGTATTTTTGTTGTTTTATCAAAACATAGCAGATGTTGAATTTTTTTTCCCTTTAAACTTGTCTTCTCAATGTTTCTCCAACTTCGAAATATTCTACACTTCAGAAAAATCAGTAACAATAACATTAACTCCCAACTCCCTCTGAAGGTTTTTTTTTTTCTACAGAGGATTAATTAGGATATATTGTAACAATGACTTTGTTTTTAATTCTTGGTATTATTTTTTTTTCTCTTTTTTGAACTCACTTTTCCTTTGGCATACTACTCATTCTGTTTCATTGTGAGCTTTAATGATCTTTGTGAAATTCATTCTAGGAGTGTCTACACTAAGGTTTTAGTCTCTCATAATCATACACAAGGCTTATAAGTGTCTCTTCACTCCCCTTTGGGGCTAACTCATCACAACTAGCCTACACAATATCAGGTCTAGGTTCCCAAGAAAGGGCAACCACCACAAATTTACAACAAAATCTTTCAGTCTTCTAGGGTTGGTTATGTTATGGGGTATTATGATCCCTCTACTCACCACTTTAGATCATGTTTCTATTAAAAACAAAAAAAAACACACACAGCAACTTAGAATGTGTACAATTAGACTTAAAAAAAATATTAACTAATATATTTGATCTCTTCCTACCCTGTCCTAATTAAATGGAAACAAATATCCAAAGTTCTTGCAAAAATATGCATAATCAAGCAAATTAAATACTTTCATTGGTTGTATGTCATTATGTATTTGAGTACAGCAACTCTATGTCCAGTGGCACGTAACATGACTCACATTTTGTCCTCTGAAATTGTTTTCTTTTGAATTTTTATTGCATTAATCAGAGGTCTAAAGTGTTTCAAGGTTGTTTTTTATTTATAATGTTGTTGTAATGCTGTACATTATTCTGGATTTGATAACTTCATTCAACACTATTTCATACATGTTACATTGGTTTTCTCAAAAAAATTCCATCTCATCATTTATTATGGTGCAATTATATTGCGTTACATTTATTTACCTTAAGTCCTTTAGATATTCTCCAGTAGCCTTTCCTCTTTGTTTCCAGTGTTGTCTTTTGTTTATTTATTTTTGCTACTACAAAAGAACTGCTGTAGTTCAAGTTTGACTGCACAAATTAATAGCTCAATCAATAATGCATTATAATGCTTCATTTCCCATAACCCTTTGAAGAGCTGTCTTTTTCTTGTCTTGTCATCTTTGGCAATCCAATGAGTATGAGATGGAACCTGAGAGTACCTTTAATTTTCATTTCTCCAATTAATGATTTGAGAATTTTTTTAAGATGTGGTTGTTAAAAGTTAACATTTCTTCTTTTGAAAACTGTCTCTTTATTTTTGACCGATTATATACTACTATTGTTTATTTTCAATCATGTCTGATTCTTGACGATGCCATTTGTGATTTTCTGGGTAAAGATGTTGGAGTGGTTTGCCATTTCATTGTCCAGCTCATTTTACAAAAATGGATAAACATGAAATTAAAAAAAAAAAACAGGGTTAAATGACTTTCCCAGGGTCATATAGCTATTGAGTGCCTGAGGCCAGATTTGAACTCACGAAGATATGTCTCACTGATTCTAGGCTTGGCAACCTAACTAATTCACCACCTGGCTCCCCATTATGTACTGCAGTATGTCTTACTCTTATAGATTTGAATCAGCTGCTCATAGATCTTGGATAAGATACTTTCCTAAAATTTTGTGGCAAATCCACACCCTTTCCAAAGTTAATTATTACTTTTTATCTAATTTGAACTGCATTGGCTTTGTTTGAGTGATTTTTTTTGCATTGTATGTGGTGTAACAACAATGTTACTAGCAGCTGCTGTGGGAGCGTAAGACCAATAACACTAGCACACAGTAGAGCTGCTAGTACAGATTCTTTGATCTGATTTTCTAAGGAAAGCAATTTTAAAAGGTTTACAATCTTACTTTAATTAAACATACATATATCATTAACTTAGTTCAGGAAAAAAGTCAACACCCTGAACTTCAAAGAAAACACAAACAGAAATTATATAAATGGAGAAAAATAACACAAATCAACAGACAGGCTTCTAGCTGTCTGACCATGACAATACATATATAGTTACCAGAGAGAGAAGCACCAACATCTGTGTTTTCAAAGTGGGGGGGACTTCTTAACAGCTACCCAGAGTCTCTCTGGCCAAATCACATGAATGCTCTTCCCATGAGTAAGCCCCCTAAGGAAAATGCTAACCTCAGAGCGTATATACTGTGTTTAGGGCCCTGGGTCTTAGTGCCTACTTAGCAAAAGTGTGTAAGCCTGAGACTTAGCATCTACCTAGCAAGAGGGTATGGGAAAGATCTCCAATCACAACTAGCACCACATCATATATATACATATATATATATATATATATATATATATATATATATATATAGTTTCCAATCAATGACTTTTGATTTAAATAAATGCAAGACTGAAAGGCACTTGATTGCCTTAGTGCTGAGAAGCACTCTAAAACAAAGAACAACAAAAAGTTCCACTTTGCTTGACATTACATGTGGTCAGAATTATCCATGTTTTTCTTCTCTGATCCTTTCTATACCTTGTTGAGTCTCTATGTCTTCCACTATGATAGGTGAGAAAACTAATATCTTTCTTGCTACTCTAATTTGTATTAAATCATTTACCCATTTAGAATTTATCTTGGAATACAGTGTGAGATATTGGTTTATTATTTCTACCAAACTTACCAGCTTTCTCATTTCCTCCCAAAATAATGGAACACTATATTTTAAACATAAGCATTCATGTATTATTAAGGTGAAGATAGTAATAATAATAAGTACTTAGATAAGGCAAAGGGAGTGATGATAGATGCATCTCAGTCCACACATAAACCTGAGTCATATTGCATCATCAATAAATTAAAACTTTGCATGGGAAATTGGCCATATCTTTTTGAAATGTGTAAAAAAAAAAACATGTGAGAATCCAGCCAGCATTCCAGTCTGGGAGTTGGCTGGGTGAGAGAAATACCAGAGCAGGAACAGACCCAGGGCAGAAATACTGGCTACAGCCCCAGGCCTCTCAGACCAGGAAGTCTGTCAGAGAACAGAGACTGCAGCTGTGGGAGCAGCTAACCTGGAGGCCTTCAACCAACAATCTAAAAGTTTGAAACTCGCCTTCTTGAACATTCGGGAGCATGATGTCCAGGTAAACAGCTCTCATCTCTCCCTTGAATACTCCCAGAGAATACTACCTCAGGAGAAAGAGAGGAGACAGAAGGGGGCTTCAGTAGTGAGAGAAGTTGGAGAGAGGGCCCTTCTTGTGGTGGCAGAAGGAGACTAGAGCAGAAAGAGAGGGTCCCAGCAGCCCACACTTCAGCAGAACAATGAGAGTAACTAAGCCCTATGGGGGTGGAGCTAACAAACATCAACATGGCTTTGCACAGCCAGGGGAAGTGGCAGATACCAGCACAGAAAACGGGTGAGACCACTCAACATGGCTTTGCACAGCCAGGGGAAGTGGCAGATACCAGCACAGAAAACAGGTGAGACCACTCATGCTGTAGAACAGTCCCAGGGAAGAGGAGATTCCAAGCAGCCAGATCACCCCTCCCCCACACCTCATGAAACCAGAGGCCACAACACATAAAGCTAGATCCCAACACAAGAAACTTGGGACAGAGCCCACTGAGCCCCAGAATCAGAGATCCACTTTAGAAACAGGAGGGGAAAAAAACCATTAAAAAGAACAGAAAGAAGCTTTCAAAGACCATTGATTCCTACCATGGAGACAGGGAATAGAAAAAATACCAATTCAGAAGAAGACAGTATGGACATTACACCCACATCTGAAACCTCAAGGGGGAAAGTTAACTGGTCTCCAGACAAAAAAGCATTCCTGGAAGAACTCAAAGAGGACTTTAAAAACAAAATTAGGGAGGTAAAAGAAAAAATGGAAAAAAAAATCACTGAGGCAAACAAATCATTAAGAAGTAAAATCCGTGAAATGGTTAAGGAGAATCAGACTATAAATGGAGAAAATCCCTCATTGAAAAGTAAAATTAACCAAATGGAAAAGGAGATAGAGAAGATACAGGAAGAAAACAAAACATAAAAAATTAGAATTGGGCAAGTAGAAGCTAATGCCTCTGAGACATCAAGAATCAGTCAAACAAACTCTAAAGAATGAAAAAATAGAAGAAAACACAAAATATTTGATTGGAAAAACAACTGACCTGGAAAACAGATCCAGGAGAGACAATCTAAGAATTATTGGTCTACCTGAAGGTTATGATGAAAAAAGAGCCTGGACAGTATCTTCCATGAGATCCTTAAGGAAAATTCCCCGGAGGTCCTAAAGAAATTTATACACAACCACAGATATATGGATTATATGGTAACTAAACTTGATAGACTTTGCTCTTCTCAACAATACAAGGTTAAAAGACAACTCCAAAGGATTCATGATGGAGAGAGCTATCTACATCCAGAGAAAGAACTATGGAGTCTGAATGCAGATTGAGGCAAACTATTTGCGCTCCTTTATTTTTTTCTCTCTTTTTTTGGTTTTGTTTCTTCCTTCTCCTGCTTCACTTCATTGGCCATAATTATTCTTTACAACTTGATTTGTGTGTAAATAAGTTTAATGTAAAGTTATATGCAGCAGATATATCAGATTCCATGCTGTCTGGGGGAAAGATGGGGCAAGGGGGGCAAAGCAAATCTGGAACTGAAAATCACATGGAACTGAGTGTTGTAAACTAAAAAATAAAAAATCTTAATAAAAAAGAAATGTGTGTAAGGAATATCCATGAATTTGAGGAAACAGCAATGGTAGTCTCTCCCCTACTCTTTCTGGTTCAAGATGTTTACAAAAAAAATTCAGTGAGATGTATGGCTTCTCCTTTGAATAGATGCATTTAATGTTAAATCTAGTACATCCACAATGTGATTTTATCTATCTATCTATCTATCTATCTATCTATCTATCTACTATTCACTATTCACTATCTCTCTTCACTAGATATAATGTGACAGCAACATTGTTCTTCCATTGGTCAAATCCTTAAATTCTCTGCTGTTGAAATCTTCCTCTTCTTAGCTAGTGGTTAGTAATAAAATTTTCATCTTGTGTCTTGTTGTTCAGTCAATTTTTCAGTCATGTTCAATTCTTCAAGACTCCATATGGGATTTCCTTGGCAAAGTGCTGAAATGCTGTTTCCTTCTCCAGCTCATTTTACAGGTGAGGTAAGTGAGGTGTTTAAATGACTTTACCAGGGTCACACAACTAGTAAATGTCTAGGGCCAGATTTTAACTTGGTAAGATTTCTTCCTGACTCCAAGGCCAGCACGCTATCCACTGCATCACCTCAGTGCTGCATCTTCTGTGTATGATACGGAAAATTATGTTTTATACCACAATTTTCTGGGGTCCACATTTCTTCAGTTATACAATCAAAGGTAATATAATTATGTTTTCATATGAATATGACTGAAGTATACTGCATTCATTCCATTAAATTTTTATTTCTGAACTTTGAGACAAATTTATCTTCAGTAATTTCTCTTAGAAATGCAACCAACCTATGCTGTGGATGAGTGAAAAGACTTAAGACTGATTTGACTCTTCAAGTACTTACTCAGAGGGTTATTTATTTTCCAAACAATTCAACTGTCAAGAATCATTTCCATACATTTGAAAAGCCTGACTTCCCTACTAGAAACAGAATTATCTCTAATAGTCCTTGGGGTATGCTGTTTAAGATCTACAAATTTTGTTCTTTTCCTTGAAGTAATATCCATTCTTTTAAATCACAGAGTTAAAGGTACAATGAAAAAGAGCACTGGGATATATCTGTATAGTATAAATTATAGCACCCATCTGGCAGAAATTAATGTCCATATCAATACCATCACAGATGAATTTAAATGTTAGATATTGGAGTTGGATGATGGATTTATCAAAAATTAGATTCTTAGACCCTTGTACAATGGTGAACTATATAATGTATAAGAGATCATTTAGTTCACATTGTTTTCTTTTAAAAGAAGTAAAATGTCATGTCCTAGGTCACAAGCTTAGTTGCTTGAAAAGCCAGAAGAGAAACTGTCTCCTGAATTCCAACTCAATGTGTTATTTCAGTAATAATTTATAATTTTAAAATGCTTAGAAAAAAGTCATTTACTTAAAAAATAAACTTGTTTTTTGTTAAAAAGTCATTCATTTATTTTACCATTCATTTAAAGAAAATTGAGTTTCACATTCTCTCCCTCCATCCAACTCCTTTATTAATTGAGAAAGCAAGCAACATGGTACACTATATACATCTAAAGTTATGCAAAACATATTTCCATGTTAGACATCTTAGAAAAGAAGAAACAAAAGAACAACAACAATAATGAAGAAAGTGGAAAACACTGTACTTCACTCTGCACTCAGAGTCCAACAGATTTTTTTTCTCTCTGGAGGTAGATAGTTCTTTTCATTTTCAGTCCTTTGTCATGGATTATTGTGTTGATCAGAGCATCTAAGTCTTTCACTTTTGATCATTACAATATTGTTGTTACTGTGGATGTTATTCTTCTGGCCATGCTCACTTTACTTTGCATCAATTCATAAAAGTATTCCCAGATTTATCTGAAATTATTAGACTAATCATTTCTTATATTACAATATTATTTCATTATAATCATATACCACAACTTGTTCAGTCATTCTCTGATTTATGGGTTTCACGTCAATTTCTAATTCTTTGCTGCCATAAAAAAGCTACTATAATTTTTTTGTACATATGAGTCCTTTTGTGTTTGATTTATTTGGCACTTTTATTCTGTACGATCTTTCTGGCATTGATATTACTGAATCAAAAGGTAAGCAGAGATTTATAGTTGTTTGTAGTTCTAAAATTTTCTCCATAATGGTTGGAGCAGTTCATAACTCCACCAAAATGCATAGGTGTATCTATTTCTCCAAAACACCACCAACATTTATGCTTTTTTTTTCTTTATGTTAACCAATCTGATAGGTGAAGCTGGTATCTCAGAGTTTTGATTTGCATTTCTCTAATTGTTAAGAATTTAAAGCAGTTTTATTTGACTATTGATAGATTCAATTAATTCTTCTGGAAATTTCCTGTTTATATCTGTTGAACATTTATAAATTGAGGAATAGTTCTTATTTTTTTTTATAAATTTGCCTCAGTTCCCTACATAGTTGAGAAACAAGACCTTTAATAGAGAAATTTGCTGTAAGTACACTGCTCCCACTTCCCTACTTTCCTTCTAATTTTGGTTAGATTTGGCTTTTTCTTAATTGCTTTTAAATTTCATGCAATGAAAATTATCCATTTTACCTCCTGTGATGATTTGAATCTCTTGTTTTGTGCTAAACTCTTCCCTTATCCGTAAATCTGACAGTATATTTTAATGTTTCCCTGATTTGCTTATGATTTCACCCTTTATGTCCAAATCGTGTACCCATTTTGACTTTATCTTGGTATAAGGTGTGTGATGTTGATCTATGCATAATTTACTCCAGAATGCTTTTCAATTGCCCCAGTATTTTTTGTCAAATGATAAATTCTTGCCTCAAAAGGTTATGGCAAGTGGATACAGTGGTGGTACAGTGGATAGAGTGCTAGACTTGGAGTCAGGAATATTTGTCTTCCTGAGTTCAAATCTGGGCTCAAAGAATTACTAGCTGTATGACCCTTGGCAAATCACTTAACCCTATTTGCCTCAGTTTCCTCACCTGTAAAATGAGCTAAAGAAGGAAATGGTAAAACACCTTAGCATCTTTGACAACAAAATCTGTAATGGGCTCACAAAAAACTAGACCTGAATGAAAAACAACAAAAATTGCTATTGTCATTTGCTACTACATAGTATGTACTTAAACTATTTCACTTACGTAGCACTATATTTTAGCCAAGCAGATTGTTTTCATAATTACCTCTTTGTAATATCATTTTAAATCTGGTGTTCCCAGGCCACGTTCTCTCATTTTTGAAAAATTAATTCCCTTGATATTCTTGACCTTTGTTCTGCCTGATAAATTTTGTTATTGTTTTTTCCTAGTTCTATAAAATAGTTTTGGTAGTTTAATTGGTGTGGTATCAAATAAGTCAACTAACTTAGGTAACATAAGTAAAACTGCCATTTTTATATTTACTTGGCCTATCCATGAACAATTAACATTTCTCCATTTGTTTAACTCTGCCTATCTGTGTGAAAACGGTTTTTCAGTTTGTTCATTTAGTTCCTGTCTTTGTCTCAGCATGTAGACTCTCAAATATTTAATATTGTCTGCCACTATTTTAAGGGGAATTTCTCTTCCTATCTCTTCCTACTGTGTTTTGTGGTAATATATAGAAATGCTAATGATTTATGTGCATTTATTTTATATCCTGAAACTTTTATAAAGTTCTTAATTGTTTCAACTGATTTATTTTTCATTGATAGGATTTTCTAAATATGCCATCATATCAACTGCAAAGAGAGATTATTTTGTTTATTTATTGCCTATCCTTATTCTTTAAATTTATTTTTCTTCTCTTTTTGCTACAACTAGAATTACTTGTATAATACTGAATAGTAGTTGTGATAATGCAAATTCTTGCTTACTTGGTCATCTTATTGGGAAAGTTTCTACTCATTATATGTAATACTTGCTCTTGGATATAGATTGATACTAATTTTCATTTTAAGAAAAAACTTCATTTATTTCTATGCTTTCTAGTGCTTTTAATAAGAATAGATGTCGTATTGTCTCAAAAGCTTCTTCTGTATTTGTTGATAAAATTCTACTATCTTTGTTGTTTTGTTATTAGTATAGTCGATTGTTCATATAGTTTTCCTAATATTAAACCAGCCCTGCATTCCTAGTTTATAAACCACTAGTCATAATGTATGGTTTGTGATATATTGCTGTGGTCTCCATATTAACATTTTACTTAAAAATTTTCAATTAATATTCTTTAAGGAAGGTAGTGTATAGTATACTTTCTCTATTTGATTCTCTTTGGTTAAGCATCAAACCATATTTGTGTCATAGAAGTCATTTGGTAGAAATCCTTCTTTAGCTATTTTAAAAAATAGTTTATGTAGTATTAGAATTAATTGTTCTTTAAATGTTTCATAGAATTCACTTGTAAATCCATCTGACCCAGGTTTTTTTTTTTTTTACTTAGGAAGCTCATTTATGGCTTGCTCAATGTCTTTTTCTTAAATAGCGTTATTTAAGTACTTAAGCAGAATATTCAGTTTAGTTTTGGTCACTACCACTTTGAGAAGGATATTGATAAATTGCAATCTCTTGAGGAGATAATACTTGATAATGAAGGGACTTGAATCCATTTCATATAAGAATAGTTGCTTTAACTAGAGATATTTCACATGGAGAAGAAAAGATTCAGGAGGGCATAATGTTTATCAATAAATATTCAAATTACTATAATGCAGAAAAAGAGATTTGTCTTATTTGGTTTGATACCAGAGGGTGGAATGAAACCAATGAATGGATGTGGCAAAGGGGTAAATTTAGGTAGGATATAGGTGTGGGGTGGGAGCAAATATACAAACTTCTAATGTAGAAAAACTTACAAAAGAAAAGAATGTGTTTGCCAGTGAAGTAGTGAACTTCTCCATTTGGATGGAGCACAATCTGGATGACCATTTGTCAAGTATATGATAATAGGAATCCCTTTTTGGAAATACGTTTAATTGGTTGATAGATGAAATTCTGTGATTCAGTGAAATCATGGTGAATAGATGTGAGAAAGCTTTTTTTTTTTTTCTTAAGGATATAGTGATGTTCCTTTCAAGAGAAGAATGCACTCACCTACTAGTTCCTCTAGCTGGTAAATGGATTATGAACACAACCACCAATTGAGTTCCAAGCTCAGCAGTTGATTCAAGAGAATGACTTGTCTATATTGCCAAAATTTTAGTGAGAAGCATACTACTTTTAGAAACATACTAGAAAGATTTCAACTTCCTAAAAATAGTACCTTCATTATTTGTTGAATATTTAAAATATCATAACATATACATCACAGAGTGGCTTTTAAATCACAGCAGCTATGATTTTTAATAGTATATTCACACGCAAATGATGTGGGCTTACAGTTGCTTCTATACACACACACAGCCACACACAAAAATGACATGGGCTTAGAGTTGTGTAGTTGCTTCTGGAAATTTTGCTTCAGTCTAAGTAAAGCACCAACACCATTTGTTTTTTTGTTCTTTGTTTTTTTCCAAATCAGATTATGACCCAGATGTACCTACAAGATGAAACATTCCTTTATATGTTTTGAAATATAAATGAAGAAAGGAACAGGGCTGGTCACATAGGAAATAAATGCCATCCAGAGGGCAAAGTACTTTGAAAAGGAACTTAACTAGCTACTGCTATTTTTCAACACTTTGAACAACTCATTAACTTACAGACTACTTTGCAAAAGGTTGTAAATGGTCAAACTAATACCTCTCGGTGTAGATATTTTTTCTTTGCTTTATATACACAATATTTGTCTCCACAGGAATGAAAACACATCATTGATTTTTACTTTTATCTATGTTATTTGTAAAGCTTCCAAGAAGTAGGATATTCAACTAAATTTCTTCTTTCTCACATACTTTTTCTCAATAGAAAAGTTCATTTGTTTTAGCTTGTCTTATACTTCTCAATATGATATGAAAATTAATTTTGAAAATACAAAATACATACTATGAAATGCAGATTATGTGAATGTAAATTAACAATGAAAATACTATATTGTAATATGTGATATAATATAGCATGCTACAATAGAAACATGACAATATATAACCAATATAATCCAGAATATATTAGTAAGATATACAAGCAGCATGACATTCAAGTAAATAAGTATTTATTAAACCCTGATTGTGTGTCTGCACTGTGCTAAACTATGGGATCATAAAGAAATTTTAAGACTTCCCCTGCCCTAAAGGAACTAACAATTTAGTGGTCTTAAAACCATGTTAATAACTATGTACAAATAACATATATACAGAATAAATTGAAAACAATCATAGTGGGAAGCCAATAATGTTAATGAGAACCGAGAAAAGCTTCTTGAAAAAGGTGAGATTTTAAGTGATGCTTGAATGAAGTAAAGGAAACCAGGAAGAGGGATAAGGAAGATGAAAATTCTGAATTTGTGAGAACCAACCAGTAAAAATGCCTAGGGTAAAGAGATGGTGTCTCTAGTGAAAGAATAGCAAGGAGGCCAGAGTCACTCACTGGCTTGTAATCCCTCTCTGGATAGAGCACTAAAATGAGCTGAAGTAGTTTCTCCCCAAGAGCTCCCTACTTTAATGATTGGTTGGTTATTGTCCTTCATTCTAGAAGAGGACCAAAATGACATCACTATGCTAGACTCAAGGTTCATAGGTCTGACTGTGGCTGATCCTTCCAATACAAGCTCAGAATCCTCTACCATAGGTTGGCCACAAATAGTCTGCATGAACACTTGGCGTGGACATTCTAAATTTGTGCATCCTGCATTTCCTTTGAGCTGTTTCAGTTCTGCTTTGCTCATAGAGCACAGCACCTTCTCTGATGTGAGAATGCCATGCTGAATGGTCCTGTGCCAATGTCTCCCATGTCACACAATCAGTTCCAAAGTTCTTGAGAGAGACCTTGAGAGTGTCCTGGTATCACTTCTTCTGACCACCATGTAAACCCTTGCCCTGTGTGGGTTCTACATAAGATAGTCCTTTTGGCAAGCATATATTTTACATTAGAATTACATGGCCAGCCCATTGGAGTTGTGCTATCTGAAGCAGTGTTTGAATGCTTGGCAGTTTAGCTTCAGTAACGATGTCAGTGTCTGGTACCTTATCCTCTCAGGTGATCTTCAGAATCTTCCTAAGAAAATTCAAATGGAAGCAATTCAGTTTCCTGGCATGGTTCTGGTAGACTGTCTAGGTTTCACAAGCATACGACAATGAGGTCAGCACAACGGCTCTGTAGAACTTTAGTTTGATAATCAGTCTAATACTTCTTCTCTCCCATACTTTTCTTCAGAGATTCCCAAACACTGAGCTACCTCTGGCAATGCATGTGTCAACCTCATTATTAATGTGTCCATCCCTGGAAAGTACACTACCAAGGTAAGTGAACTTATCCGTAGCATTCAAAACTTCTCCATTTGCTGTAATCAATGGTTCCACCTGTGGATGGTGTGGTGGTGGCTGATGAAGCACCTGTGTTTTCTTGGTGTTAATTATTAGGCCAAAATTAGCACAAGTCGCAGAGAAGCGATCCATACTTCATTGCATTTCAGCTTCAGAGGCCACACTGAGTGCAAAATCATCTGCAGTGTATAGCACTGCATTTGCTCATCTGGGTCAGAACACCTTTAACTCTAAGACTGGTTTGATGAAAATGATGGGGAAATTCAGAAGCTGCTAAATGAAAAATGAGACCTCTGCAGGGTTTACCAGGAGGATAGTTTATCCATCTCTAATAAGGCAGCGTCTAATTCCATCAAAAGTAAAGTACAAGAAAAGCTTAGAGAGATGCAGAATTCTTGGCTTTGTGAGAAGGCAGATGAAATTCAATTTTATGCTGATGGTAAAAATCCAAAGTTCTTTTATGATGCCTTGAATGCTATTTATGGGCCAAAGACCTATGGTGCATCTCAACTACTCTGTGCTGACAGAGCCACATTAAATTAGTGATAAGGACATGATCCTAGAGAGAAGGGCTGAACACTTGCATAGTTTTCTCAACAGAACATCATCAATCAATGCTGAGGCCATTGAGCATTTACCTCAGGTTCAAGTCAATCCCTCCCTGGATGAAGCTGAGGTTTTGAATGCCATTAGGCTCCTTTCATATGGCAAAGCACCTGGTGCTGATTCTTATCCAGCTGAGATTTATAAGGTAGGGGATCCATTGCTCATTCAAAAGCTGACTGAAATTTTCCAGATTATATGGCAAGAGGAGTTATCCTTGAGTAGTTCAAGGATGCCTCCATCATCCTTCTCTATAAAGGTAAAGGAAATTGATTGTCCTGTGATAGCCACAGAGTGTGTGTCTCTCTCTTAGTCATTGCTGGCAAGATTCTTGCCAGAGTCCTCCATAATAGGCTGATCCTTTACCTGGAAGTTTGTCATCTCCCTGAGAGCCAATGTGGCTTAAAAAGGGTTGAGGAATGGTCAATATGGTGTTTACTGACTGATAACTCCAGGAAAAATACCAGGAGAATAACAGAGGTCTGTGTACAATGTTCGTAGATCTGACCAAGGCCTTTGATACTGTTGGTCATGAGGGCTTCTGGAAAATTATGTCAAAATTTGGTTGCCCAGAGAAGTTCATCAGCATTGTATGCCGATTTCATGATGGCATGCTGGCCCATGTCCTAGACAATGGGCAATGTTCTTGTGTCTTCCCAGTCACTAATGGAGTGAAACAAGGCTGTATGCTCGCTCCCATGCTTTTTAGCGTGATGTTTTCAGCCATGTTGTCAAATGCTTTCAATGAGAATGAGCACGACATCAAGGTCAGCCACCACACTGGTGGTAAATTCTTCAACTTGAAAAGCCTACAAGAGAAGACAAAAATGGAAGGAGTGTTGGTGCATGATTTTCTGTTTTTTTTTACTTTAATGAAATTACAGATCTGGTGCCTTCACCTCAAAAGATGCAAGGTAATATAATGAAACATAATACATGAAACAGACATGTACATACTTTTGGAATAGTTTAAAATTTTCCAAACTGAGTCAACACAATTAACACTACATTTAAGTAAACCTTGTTTATATCAATAAAAGAAAATCTATAAATGTTTGCTCAATGAAACATAACTGTTCTTAATTATGATAAGTAAAAGGTGAAAAATTTAGAAAATATATTCACTGAGGGAATATTTTTCATATATTAACACTTGAAAGTATGGCACAAAGAAAACTGAAATTGGAGTCACAGGACATGAGTTCAAATCCTTCCTCTACTATTTGTCATCCTTGTGATCTTGAACAAACCACTTCAGTTCTATTGACCTCACTGCCTCTTTTGTAAAAGGAGAAGATTGGACTAAATGGAATCTAGGGTGCATTCCAGGTCTAAATCTACACTCTTATGATCCTATGCCTGATTTAAATCCATCTCTTTGCTATCTCTTGAAGAATAAGAATGAGATTTTAAACATAAATTTTGGAACTTGAATACAGAGTATGGAGTAGTGAAACCATGACACTGTCATATTTTTAAAATATTAGGAAAATCCTGACAATATGTCAAGGAAAACTCCAAAAGGCAATGAATTAATATGGATAATGAAACCACTTTTTTCAATTAGTAACTTTTCAAAATCTACTCTTAGGTACAGTTAGCAAACTTCCCAAAATTGTCTCCTTCCATTGATCAACAGGCTATGCTTGCTGGCCTAACCTAGTATGGAAAGACCCGATAGGTGATTATTCATTCATTCACACATTCATTCAATGATTTATTCTTTATTTATTTATCTATTTGTTTGTTTATGCAGATGGCACACTACAAAATAGATTAAATTAAACTATTGACCAGTGGTGCCAAACTCAAATATGAATTGGAGCCTAAATCTTACATAAGGATGTTTGGCAGGAGCATCAACATTATTTTTATTCTATTCTACCGTATTTGTTAAATAAATCCCATTTATATTTTGATTGGCCAGGGTCTCACTCAGAAGTGTTTTGAACAGAGCATGGTATGTTTGTCACATCTACTATAGACTCCAATTTCTCTCAAGTTTTTGCTTTTGTTTCTGCAAGGATCATGTAGAAATGGCAAAAAAAAAAACCTTCAGAAGCAGGTGCTAATAATCATGCAAATCATAAATGATCCAAAACATAGGATCTATTTGGGGATTCAGAGACTCCCAAGGAGACCAGGGATTGATTCCAGGTGTTCTATGAATATGGATACGGAAAAAAAGTCATCTTTAGTTTTACTAACCTATAACTTAAATTTAGCATCTTTCAAGAATGAATACAGGCAACAAACCATTGTTCTGAGAACAGGTCCACAGGTTTCTCCAAATTCCCAAAGCAAGATTCTCTCTCTCTCTCTCTCTCTCTCTCTCTCTCTCTCTCTCTCTCTCTCTCTCTCTCTTTTACAGCCCTTTACAAAACCACCCCAACCTACCCATCAAGTCTCATTGTATATTTTTTCTAATCTTGCAAGTTGGTCTAGATTAATGGGTCTTTTTGTTTTTCCTCACATTCCATCTCCAATTTCCATGTCTTTGTATTATCCATTTTCAGTGTACTAGCCTTTAATGCACCTTCCACCCCATCTCATATAAAAATTTTTATATGCTCATCTGGAGTACCACCTTATATATGAAAATTTCTTAATCTTCCCAACTGCTAATGCCATTGTTCCCTAAACAACCTTGTATTTATTCTATATACACTTATTTATGTACATGTTGTCTCCTTCATTAGAAGGAAATCTCTTTGAAGAAGGACTCTTTCATTTTTTGTTTGTTTTTGTATCCTAACTGAATGGCACAGTGCTTTGATTGCTTAATTGATAGTCTGGTATGAATTGTACTTGATGAAGCAATCCCTGTTTTCAGAAATCACCTTTTCCTTTTCTCACATATATTTTTAATCTATTCTAGCATTTCACTCACCCCCACTCCCCCAGGAATTAGGTATTTCCCAGAAGCCCTTAAATTTTTCATAGACCCTTTTGGTTGTCCATGTTACTCATGGACATAATAAATTTCAGTTTAATGCTTTATTTTGATACTTTAATACTTGACTTTAATACATTGTATGACAGCAAATGCTGTGTAAGTTAACATTGAATAAAGAACTGGGAAGATATAGTGAATAACTTTTGAAAGGTAAGGAGAAGTGTTTCTTTACATTTCATTTTTTGAAGCGAAATGCATTTGAATATTGAATTTTACCTACTAGATACTAGAAAAAATGCATATTCCTAACATTATTTCAACATTATACAACTAAGAATATAAACTCCATGAAGTCAGTGACTATTTTGTTTTTGCTTTTGCATGGCCAATGCCTAGTGTGACTATACCTATCCCATAGAACGAAATTATTAAATAATCATTGAATTTAATCATTGTGCCAAAATCAAGCTTATTATCATTAATTTGTGGACTCTAACCACTTCCTTTTTATATATGAAAATTTATATATATATATATATATATATATATATATATATATATGTATGTATAATTAAATATGATAGGAGTGATTTCGATTATGTTGGTATTTTAAGTCTTCGCTTTATTGTTCCTAAGCTTCTGACTAAACAAAGACCTATCTCCTTAACATATTTTTTTGGTTAGTAAAGGAACATAGCTCTGAATTATGTAACTCCAAACTCTAAGGATTTTAATTTTTAAAGTGCCCAAAAAGAAATTTAAAGATGCCTGATAGGTTTGAGAAGGTTGAAACGACCTGCATAAATAAACAGGAGAATTGGTATAAATAGTGCCATCACAGAAATGTATGGCAATAAAAAGAAGCAGTTCAGTCATGCAGCAAAAGTATGTAACAATTTATGACCAACCCATATATTCCATTGGTTTCTGCACTGTCAATGAATATATCACCCAGATATATCAGATGCAAGAAGCACCCACAATATTGGATGGATCTCCTATTGAGGATTTATGGGATAACATGGACAAGAGACCTATAAGATTAGAATGAATGGATTCTTCACATTTTTCACGATTTTAAAATATTAATACTGAAGGCCTTTTTTTGGACTAGTGGAATCTTAAAATTGCATTTGATGTTAGTTCTTAATTTTTAGTCTAAATACACTAGGAACTGAGATGAAAAAATAAAAGATGCAATTTAACAAACCATAAGATAACATGGCATGTCATTTTGTTGTTGTTCAGTAGTTCAGTTGTTCCTGATACTTTGTGTGCCCATGAACCATAGCCTTCCAGGCCCTTCTGTCTTCTATTATCTCCCAAAGACTGTCCAAGCTTGTTTGTTGCTTTCATGTAACTATCAATTTAATCTTCTGCCATCCACTTCTCCTTTTGCCTTCAATCTTTCTCAACATTAAAGTCTTTTCCAATGAGTCTTGTCTTTTCATTATGTGGCTTTGATATAGCATGATATGGTATGATATGATATAGTATGGTATAAAACAATATGGTATCATATTACATCTTGCATTCATATATGGCTTGGGGAAAAGTGCTTAAAAGTAAAAGATGGTGGTAGAAAGAAAGGGATATAAATGGGAAAGATTTTAAATGTTATTTAATTGGCATATGATTATGAAAATCAGAGTAATCCTTAAAATTTGAAGTGGATAAATACTTAAGCCAAATAGTGAAAGCACTATGGTTTGCTATTTGCACTTCTTATAGCAATAAAAACAATAGAAATTAACATTTACATGGGACCTTGGAAAAGTGTTTTAACTATGTCATTGTAGTTAATCCTTACAAAAATCTTGTAAGTTTTCTTCTCTTATCAGTTCCATTTAAAAAACTAATGAAACTAAAGATTATAAAGTTCAAGTGATAGGTCCAGGATCACACCTAGAAACTTTCTAAAGCAAGATTAGAGTTCACATCTTCCTAACTTCAGGACCTATCTGTTGATCCACTGCCCTACCTAGTTGCCACTGGTTTGCTACCTCTACTTTTTGTAGTGCCATCAACCAACAGAGTGGTAATCTTATTTTCCTGGTAGTTTCAGTTTTAAAACAAGAGAGACTAAAAGGCGCACTACATGCTCACCTTTTTTTTGCTTCTCTTTTGTTTTTATGGGTTGTTTTTTTTTTTTTTGGTTCTGTTTCTTCTTTCTCATGATTCATTCCATTGGTCAAAATTCTTCTCCACGACTTGACTAGTGCATAAATTAATTCAATGCGAAGTTATACATGACAGTTATATGAGATTCCATGCTGTCTTGGGGAGGGAGGGAGGAGGGAGGGGAGAAAATCTGGAACTCAAAACTATGTAGAACCGTGTGTGGTAAACTAAAAATAAAGAAATTAAAAAAAATTGAAATTGAATATTTTGAAATGTACTATGAATAGTATTAAATATGCATGATGTTTCCCTTAAATTGTTTCATATAATTATGTTTTGGTGATATTTTCTTCCGTCAAGATATTTATTTAATGAAGTGATTCAATTTAAAAAAAGGAATGGATATGGATTATTTCATTTCCCAACCAAATGATAGCTATATTGTATTCAGTACTTTAGAAAAAGTTGTACCATTTCCTGCTGTTCATATTTAAAAAAAATATTTTAATACTTATTATAAATTGCCCAAAACATGTTTTTATTACATGCTCAGCATATAGATAAAAAATAGAGATTATCTCCTCTAGAGAAAAACCTAGGGAAGGGCATAGTATTCATCATTTTTATGATGAAAAGCAAATTCCGCATTATGAATCAAATCCTTCATTTCAAAATATTCAACGGAGTGATAATAATTTAAGGTGACAAAATTGTGGGCGCTGACAAAAGTTCATTTGAAGATATTCTTGAGGTAGGGAGGGCAGAGCCAAGATGGCAGAAAAAGGCCAGGAAGATGTCCAAGTTTTCCCCAGTTTCCCACAGAAATAATGTTAAATCAAGCCTCTAAACAGATTATAGAACAACAGAACCTACAACAAAGAGGGAGTGAAACAATTTTCCAGTTTACAATCATTTGGAGGGACATCAGGAAATTCTGTCTCACTTGGGGAGAAGGGGAGAGCAGCCAAGTGCAGGTGGTATCTGGGCAAGCCAATGGGAAGCTTTTAGTGACAGCATAGATCAGCAACCTAGCCCCTTGGATCAAGCTCAGCAGGCCACTGGCAGACTAGCTGAGGGGCCTCTTGCCCCAGCACAGAAGTCAAAACACCAGCCACAGAATCTGGGGCAGAATAGGTGCAGCAAAGCCTGGCCAGCCCAGTCCAGTGGGCAAACAGCCAGCAATTTGGAACTATGCCCAAAGGGCTATAAAACTGTGCATACCTTTTGATCCAGCAATAGCACTACTAGGTCTTAATCCAAAAGAGATCATAAAAAATGGAAAACGATCCACATGTACCAAAACAATATTTATAGCAGCTGTTTTGTAGTGGCCAAGAATTCAAATTGAGGGGATGTCCATCAATTGGGGAACGGCTGAACAAGTTGTAGTACATGAATGAAATAGAATATTAGTATTCTATAAGAAGTGAGGAACAGGTAGATTCCAGAAAAACCTGGAAAGACTTACATGGACTGATGCTGAGTGAAGTGAGCAGAGCCAGGACAATATTGTACACAGTAATGGCAACACTGTGAGATGATCAACTATGATAGACTTACCTCTTCTCAGCACTACAATGATCCAAGACAGTTCCAAAAGATTCATGATAGAAAATGCTATCCATATCCTGAGAAAGAACTATGGAGTCTGAGTCCAGATTGAATCATAGAATCATACTATTTTTGCATTTTTTCACTTTTTCTTTCTCGTGGTTTCCCTTTCTCTTCTGATTCTTCTTTTCACAGCATGATTAATGTGAAAATACGTTTAGTATGATTATACATATATTACCTATATCAGATTGCTTGCTGTCTTAAGGAAGAGGGTGGGGAGGGAAGACAGGAGAAAAAATTGTTAATCAAAATCTTATAAAGCTGAATGTCAAAAACTATTTTTACAGACAATTGAAAAAAAATAAAATACTAATAAGTGGGAAAAAGAGAAGACATTTTCTGGCCCCCATAGTATTTTCATCTGATTGTGAAGTGAATACATTTAATCCATTTTAAACTTTTTCTTTGTGTCATTTTGGTTCCACAAAAATCAAAGAAAGTATTTTTTGTTTATTTTGTTTTGTTTTAATTGAGAAATCTTTCTATTTAATAAATTCAGATTACTGCTAATAACATTGAAAATGCTGGCATATTTCATGTTAATCTCATTTCTCCTAATGTTGTTTGTTCAGTAATATACAGGTGTAGTAAAAAAAAAAAAAACTAAAGTTATGTGTTTGGCATCTATAGCCAGCTGAAATACTCAAAACATCTGGTGCAGATGTTGCCTCTATTATCAAATCAAGTGACATTTCTGAGAAATTTGTGTAGATTTTCCAACTGAGAAAGCATTTATCATGAAAGGACAGTTTAGTGGACTCGTGATTTAACTTCAGTTTGTTAAAGTCTTGAATTAATATTCTCTCCATATTGGGTACGTCTCATCTGCCCAAGCATACATAGATAGTACAGATTGCAGTCGTCTACATATTCTATAACACCACATAAACTATACCATACTAAACATCCTCATGACAGCAGCCTTAATGAGAATATTAATGCTACCCTTTCTCCTAAATATTTTTACCTTTGTTTATGATTTTTCCCTCTCTTTTTTAAACAAAAACACAATAATTGGCTATAATTGCAGGTTATAATCTGTCTCCACAACACTTTAAGGAACATAACACCCACTCTGGTTCTCTGTAGGAAGTGAATAATACTGATAATAATTATAGATAACTTTATGTGGCACTTCAAGGTTTGCAAACTACAAATATTGTCTCATTTTATCCTCACAATAATCTTGGGAGGTACAAGCTGTAATTATCCTCATTTCACAAATGAGGAACCTGGGACAGACAATGGTCAAGTGTCCTTCTCAGGATGACACAACCGGTTATGTGTGTGAGTTGGGGCTTGTACTGAAGTCTTCCTGATTACAAATTCTTTGCTCTATCTACTCAGCCTTCTAACTGACTTGAATGTAATGATATGAAGCAAATGAAGTACTTTTGCAAGGCTAATAAGTTCCCCTTCAGAGTACTGAATTTCCTTTAGTTATGTAATAAAATTACTTTGTGGTCATATGTTCAACTTTCTCCAGACCCTATTCAGGAAAATATGATTTGGGATATGCTACAGTTGTCTCCACTTAAGAAAAAGGACACACACACCCAATATTTGTATATTCATTTATATGATTAAATGAGAAAAATGTATATACAAAACACTTGGGTGTGTTGGACATGGGCTGATAGGTGGCACAGCGGTTAGAGTTCTGGGCCTGGTGTCAGGAAGACCCACCTTCCTGAGTTCAAATCTGGCCTTAGGCATCAACCAGCTGTCTGACCCTGGACAAGTCACTTGATCTTATTTACCTCAGTTTCCTCATCTGTTAAAAAAAACCTGGAGAAGGAAATGACAAACCACCCCAGTACCTTTGCCAAGAAAACCCTAAAAGGTGTCACAAAGGGTAGGACACAAGTGAAAATGACTGAACAACAAAACATCTTGGACACTATGCTAAGCAGTGGGGATACAAAAGGAAGAAAGGCTATCCCTGCCTTTAAGAAGCTTTCATTCCAGTGGAGAAAGACAACACATAAAGAGGAGGTTGAAAAAAGGGATGTGCACTGATACATTACAACTTAGTTTAGCAATCTCTGCTCAGTGTACTAGTTCCAGAAAAGACAGGACTAAGGAAAAAGCTCACTTAGCGTGGGTGTACTGTTTAAATTTCAGTAAGAAGGGGTTAAGGAAGATAGAGTGCATACACATAAACACACACATGCTCACATACACACTTATTAGTAGAGTAGAACATGAAAATCTATATGTAGACATATACATATTTGCACATATACTTAAACACACATACATATAGTATAGTACATATACTGTATAGTATATAGTATACATATAGTATAGTATATATACTATATATACATATAGTATAAAACTTTTGTTTAACTATATATTTAAGAGGATGAGATAGATGAAATGATATTTGGTTCTAGACTCAATGGAATGACATTTGAGTTTGCTGGGTAGGGGAGCTGGTATGGCCCAGCTGTGCTTGAGGAAAATCACTTTGACCAATGTGTGGGATATGGTTTGGAGAGGGTGAGGTAGAAGACAGGGAGGCTGTGGCTGTGTGAATAGATATAAAGGGAAGTATTTGATACATGATCTAGGAAAAGAAGTAACCAAACTTGGCAACTAAATGGAAATGTGATGTGGAGAGTAAAGAGTTGAAGATTACATTGAGGTAATAAGCCTGAGTTACTAGAATGATGCCTTTGAGAATAATAGAAGAGTTTGGAAAATGTGTATTGTTGAGAAGAAAGTTGTTGTGATGACCTCTTTGTAGCTTTCTAAGACCAAGTGTATTTATCATAACTAATAGTGTTGCAAGACTGGGAACAAATACAAACCTTTCTATTACTATTTTAAAAAAAAAAACCCTACATACACAAGTTGGGCCATTCTCCAAAAAAGACCAAGATAAGCCCTCAGTAATTCACACAGTGTGAGTCAGATATGCCAATTAAAAAGTACCTGGGGGGCTTCCAGGGGTGGAGCCAAGATGGCAGCTGGAAAGCAGGGACTTGCGTGAGCTCCCCACCACCTCCATCCAAAAACCTATAAAAATGGCTCTGAACAAATTCTAGAACTGCAGAACCCAAAAGTGGCACAGGGAAGTGGGGATCCAGCCCAGGACATCCTTGTTGGTTGCTGAATGGGGTCTATCACGCATGGAGTGGAGGGGAGCAGAGCTCAGCATAGGAGGCGGCAGGACCAGCCAAACCAGGAGCCGGGAGGAACAGGCCATAGCGCCCTGAATCAGTGAGCTGTGGCAGTTGCCAGACTTCTGGACCCACAAACACCAAAGACAGCACAGAAGGTTGGGAAAAGCTGCGGGGGACAGAGTTCCCGGTTGGGCCACCGCCCCGGGGTCAGCGGGGGAGGTGCAGCTGCAGAGCTAGAGCTGCAGTTGCTTCTGGCCCCAGGCCCACATAGCGGGAGGAATTGGGTGGCAGATCAGAGCAGGAGTGCGGAGCCTGCTGAAGATTTGCATCAGGTCCGGGTTGGTGGTTCTTGAGGAAGGAGGAGGGCTGGGGTGGCAGACATGGCTGTATAAAAATAGCTCTGAAATCAATGGCACATCCCCTCAAGCTTGGAACAAAGTGCTATTTCCTCTACAAGCAGTCATGCCCAAAGAAAATCTCAAGGGTCAAGTAGGTTGTCTGGGAACATGGCCAGGCAGTGAAAACACACCCAGATTCAGTCTCAGACATTGGAATCCTTCTTTGGTGACAAAGAAGACCAAAACATAAGGCCTGAAAAAGTCAACAAAGTCCAAGAGCCTACACCAAAAGCCTTCAAGAAAAGCATGAACTGGTCATGGAAGAGCTCAAAAAGGAGGTGGAAAATTAAGTTAGAGAAGTGGAGGAAAAATTGGGACAAGAAATGAGAATGATGCAAGAAAACCATGAAAAACAAGTCAATAACTTGCTAAAGGAGACCCAAAAAATACTGAAAAAAAATTTGAAGAAAACAACACTTTAAAAAATAGACTAACTGAAATGGCAAAAGAGCTCCAAAAAGCCAATGAGGAGAAGAATGCCTTGAAAGGCAGAATTGGCCAGGTGGAAAAAGGAGGTCCAAAAGACCACAGAAGAAAATACTACCTTAAAAATGAGATTGGAGCAAGTGGAAGCCAGTGACTTGATGAGAAATCAATATATTATAAAACAGAACCAAAGGAATGAAAAAATGGAAGACTATGTAAAATATTTCATTGGAAAACCACTGACCTAGAAAATAGACCCAGGAGAGATAATTTAAAAATTATTGGACTACCTGAAAGCCATGATCGAAAAAAGAGCCTAGATATCATCTTTCAAGAAATTATCAAGGAGAATTGCCCTGATATTCTAGAGCCAGAGGGTAAAATAGAAACTGAAAGAATCCACAGATCGCCTCCTCAGATAGATCCCAAAAAGAAAACTCCTAGGAATATTGTCACCAAATTCCAGAGCTCCCAGATCAAGGAGAAAATACTGCAAGCAGCCAGAAAGAAACAATTTGAATATTGTGGAAACACAATCAGGATAACACAGGATCTGGCAACTTCCACATTAAGGGACTGAAGGGCTTGGAATACGATATTGCAGAGGTCAATGGAGCTAGGATTAAAACCAAGAATCACCTACCCAGCAAAACTGAGTATCATGCTCCAAGGCAAAATATGGATTTTCAATAAAATAGCGGACTTTCAAGCTTTCTCAGTGAAAAGACCAGAACTGAATAGAAAATTTGACTTTCAAACACAAGAATCAAGAGAGACATGAAGGGGTAAACAAGAAAGAGATATCATAAGGGACTTACCAAAGTTGAACTGTTTTGTTTACATTCCTACATAGAAAGATGATGTGTATGATTCATGAGACCTCAATATCATAGTAGGTGAAAGGAATATGCATATATGTGTGTGTGTGTGTGTGTGTGTGTGTACACATACATACATATATATATATATGTATATATATATATATATATATATATATATATATATATATATATATACACACACAGAGGGCACAGGGTAAATTGAACATGAAGAGATGATATCTAAAAATATAAAATCAATTTGAGGGAAAATACAGGAATGTATTGGGAGAGGGAGAAAGGGAGAGATAGAATGGGGTAAATTGTCTCGCATAAAGGTGGCAAGAGGAAGTGGTTCTGTGGGAAGGGAAGAGTGGGCAGGTGAGGGGGAATGAGTGAATCTTGCTCTCATCAGATTTGACCTGAGGAGGGAATACCATACACACTCAATTGGTTATCTTACCCCACAGGAAAGCAGGAGGAAGAAGATAAAAAGGGGGGATGATAGAAGGGAGGGCAGATAGGGGGAGGAGGTAATCAAAAACAAACATTTTCAAAAAGGGACAGGGTTAAGGGAGAAAATTGGATAAAGGGGGATGGGTTAGGAAGGAGCAAAACATAGTTAATCTTTCACAACATGAGTATTGTGGAAGGGTTTTACATAATGATACACATGTGGCCTATGTTGAATTGCTTGGGGGGGAGAGAATTTGGAAATCAAAGTTTTAAAAACAGATGTTCAAAAACAGCAACAACAAAAAAAGTTTTTTTCATGCAACTAGGAAATAAGATACACAGGCAATGGGGCATAGAAATTTATCTTGCCCTACAAGAGAAGAAGGGAAAGGGGGATGGGAGGGGAGTGGGTGACAGATGGGAGGGCTGACTGGGAAATGGGGCAACCAGAATACGTGCCATCTTGGAGTGGGGGGAGGATAGAAACGGGGAAAAAATTGTAATTCAAACTTTTGTGAAAATCAATGCTGAAAACTAAATATATTAAATAAATTTTTAAAAAACTTTTAAAAAAAAGTACCTGCAACTCAGGTTGGTCTTGAGTACCTTTTTTGAGTCTTAGAGTGTTGTGCCTCTAAATTCATGGTCATTACCTTGGTCTACATAACATCCAACAATGGGCTGGTATAGACCAAGAAGTTGGTAAAGATCTCATTGTGCTCATCAATGGTATCTTATGTAATCTAATCCAATGAGGGATACAAATCTTAATGGATGACTCTGGTCCAGAAGAATGGGACAAACCTGACTGCCAAGGAGGAGTCAATTTTAAACAATAGATGGCCAAAGATGATCCAAAAGAAATGCAAGAAGCAGAAGAATGTGAAAATTATTTTGCTTTTGGAGAAGCAGTTCCAGCTAGGTAAGTCCCTTAGTTGCGTGGTTTAGAGGCCAGGACATTGGAAGTAAACCAAAGGTAACATCCTACAATTTAGGGAACTAAAGTTCTAACCAAAAAAATTGAAGTCTCAAAAAGAGGCTTCCACTAAGATTGGAAAGGGAGGCAGGAATATTAACTATGGTTCAAAACCTATGAGCATATAATGTACCCACTACAGAGTGATTTAAGGCACAGTATACAGGTATTGTGTCAGGACTGTTGTCTTTGTTAGTTAAGGTTCCATTTTGGGATACAATTATCCACTTATAAGTAATTAAACATTTTTTTAAAATTTATTTATTCCTAACATATCAAAGAGATGCAACAAAGGTGCAATGCCACTTTACTTCTATAGATGTTCCTATCCTTCATGGAAGCCTGTCTTGTCATAAGTGCTGTGACTTATATCAGAGTGTTCCTGACTCCGTAGTGGGTGGAATGTTTTATACCCTAAGCTGCTTTAAAGGATTCAGGGTCCAATCAAGTTCTGTATACAGATTTATAACTTTTTAGAGGCCATCCATATTGGTCAGTGAGGGGAAAGAAGGAGAAGAAACATTTATTAAGTGCCTACTCTATGACAGGTACTTTGGTAAAAATTGTGTAAATAATATCTCATTTGAATCTCACAAGAAACATGAGAGGTTAAGTGACTTACTCAAAGTTACAAACCTAGGAAGTATATGATAACAGTTTGGAACTTAACTCTTCATGACTAAAGATATACCCACTGTGCCACTGAGTTGTGAGAGGGGTAAGAGGAAGGGGGGGGACATCCTGGTACATGCTTTTGCTATCAAAATGGGTATCCTTTGGGGTAGGGGGAGGATCCCAATTGCACATTCACAGTTGTAGTTACGGGTACTCCAATATTAGTTGGTTAGATTATAACCATCCTGAGGGGCTGGCTGAGTAATGCAGAGAGAGGGAATAGAGAAAAGTATTATTCTAAGAAAATAGTAAATGCTGTTGTGTCAGAAAAAGAAAAAAAGGCCAGTGAATAGCTATCATAGGGAGGGTCTATGTCACTCATCCTCCAAGCTTCAACTTGGTTGGTCCTTCTACAGTTATACACATTTCCTGATCTCTATAATGAAAGAAAAAAAGTTTATTTCTGAATTTCTTTATCTGTCAAGATTAGTGATTATAATTAGAGCTTTCAACTTCGTTATCATTCTTTTCATTCACATTCTTACAGTCATGTATATTGTTTTCCCGATTCTATGTTAATTCAAAAATACTTTCATGTTTATCTGAACTCTTTGTTTATAATGGGGTACTTTCTTTGCATTCACCAACCACTATTTATTTAGTAACATGATCCTATTTCCATGTATTACTATTGTTTACTATTATGGCATTGTAGAAAATGTACCACTGGGGATAGGGGGACTTTCATTTCAGGTGGTTTTTCCATTTGTAATGAAAGTTCTCTCTAACCCTGGAGTATATTTTTCATACTGCATCTTGTCCATCACCACCACTCCCCTAAATGAAGGGCAGCACAAGGAGAAGCAAATTTAGCAGACTTGGAATTGGCTATGAACTTCCCATTCTAACTTACCCTTCCCACTCCAATTGATTCTCCTCATTTTCCTAATGCATGGCTTATAATATGACACCCCCTGAATAGCTCCCCAGACAGACACATACTTATGAATTTAAATGGCTCTCTATTACCCCAAAGATTAAATATAAAGTATTGTTAGGCACTTTATTCCCTTTACAACCTGGTTCCTTCCTATTTTTCCAGTTTTCTTTCATATCAGTTCCTTACATTCACTCTAATGTCCAGCCATATTGGCCTACTTGTGTTCCTCACACACAACAGACAATATCTGAACTCTCTGCCTTTGCACTGGCTATCCCCTATTCATGGAGTGTTCTCTTTCCTCACTGTTGCCTCTTAGAGTGCTTGGCTTCAAGCACCAACTTCTGCAGGGGTCCTTTCCTGGTCCCCTCAGCTACTATTGCCCTAATATCCAAAGTTACCTTTTGTCTGTTTTGTATATGCATTATCTAAATTTAATATTTACATATTGTTTTCTCTAAATGATTGTAAATTCATGGAGCGCAGACATTACTTTATTTTCCCTATTTTTAAACCCTAATGTTTAGCGCTGTGCCTAGTGCATAATAGGCATTAATAAATTATTTTTTCTTGATTATTTTGAATTATACTAATACAAAATTTCCACAAAACACCTAAAATATTTATGTGAAAGAAATCACAGGAAAATACAAGTGAAAATCAAGTATAATAGTGATTTTCCATCAACAAGTTCACTAGAATACTGTTTGTATGATGTCATCAGTTTTGGTCATTATTCTTCTGATTTTGTTATTAAGATAAACTTCTGCTAACATGGAAGAAAGACAGAAACTCTCACATTTTAATATTTTTCAATTAGTTGAAGCACAGAGAATACCTAGTACATAATAGAATTATTAATGTGAATGGTATATTCAAATTGAGATTATTGTACTTTTTAGAAAAGCAGAATTTTGTAGAAGTCCACACAGCAAGATATAGAAATGGACCCTCATTTGGGCATAATGATACAAAATAATTAAGTGTTTACTGCAATTATATGTTATTCTCTGAGTTTAAAGTAATCACAAAAACTACACAGGTTTATACTAATGAAAGGATTGTAAGTTTGGCCTAAGTTGCCAGTAAACTAGAGAAAAGAATTTAACCTGTCTAATTCAAGACGGGCATGCAACTTGCAGAACATATGCGAGGCTGCTTTGAGCTTAAGTGAAAGAAGGAACAGAAGTCGTGTAGGAGACCTACACGTGAAAGCTCTGAAAATATGTTGTGTGAAATGTTTAGTAGGTGGAAGTAAAATTAAAACCATCCCTAAAACACATCAAAGACTGCATGAGCACTTAAAACAATTTGTTTTCTTAGTTCATATGTATAATGCCTTTAAGTGATACCCTAATAGGAAAACCAATGTTAAAAGATGAACCCTGTTATCCCTAAGAGAAGATATGAAGACAGGTTGAGTCAGAAAAATGGTCATCAACCCCTAACGTTCTCTGCATTTACTTCCTAATCTTTTCCTAAATTCTACGGATTTCTACCCCTATTTCTGATTGCATACTTCCATGTCAACATCTTTAATCTTGACATTCCAAAGATCCCTTCTTTTAACCTTTTATATTTATTTTTCCCTTCATGGTTAAAGATTAGTTCCTGCCCTGTACCTATTGCTAGAATACCAGCATTTATCATATGTGCCTAGATGGAATATGACAGTATTGTCTGACTTTTTCCTTAGATCAAGGATTTTTAGTCTCAGATTCATGGATAGATTTCAAGGGGTGTATGAACCTAAATGAGGAAGAATACTGTTTTTGGTTTCACTGACTTCTAACTAATATTTAGCATATTTGCAATTATTTAAAAAATTATTCTGAAAGGGACAAAAGGACTTTATCAGACTGCCAAAAAATTAAAGAACCCAAGCATTTGTCACTTGATGCTGATAACAACAGAGCTGCTCATCATTCCTGTATGTCCTTCCCCATACCAATTAATGAGCAGAGTGCCATTTTTTTCCATAAAAGGTGGCAATAAAGCACAAGCATTCTTTAAACTAATCATCAGTAAGAATATATTAAACAGTTACTATGTTACAGATACTGTGCTATTCAGACACAAACCCTTGATTTTGAGTAGCAACTTCTACAATGTGATTGGGACTAGTAGGTTAAGTTATTTAAGTGTATGCTCAGGTAGAGGATGCAATATAGTGCTGCTACCAGCTATGTGCCATGTGTCTGTGATCCCTGAAACCTGGTTGAAAGGGTACAAAAAATCTTGTGGCTGACTATATTTGATAAAGGGTGCAAATTTTATACCAGAACCACAAAAATAGTGAGAATAATAACTTATTGCAAAAACTATCTACCAGTGCCTGTGGATTACCTAATATTTCCAGTAGCAGGGGTAGGAGAGCCATTCAAGGTACCCTACAAAATGACATTCTGCGGGTGGGGGGAATGCTGACATCACAGACAATTTAAAAAAAAAATTTCAATCAGTGAAAATCTGCCTTCACCCCTCCCCCACCACACCACCCCTTGAATGAGAAAGAAAGCAAAACAAAACTGTTACAACAATGTGTAGTTAAGCAAAACAAATTCCTCTACTGGACATATCTAAAAAGTCTCAATCTGTACTGAGTCCATTACTTCTCTATCAAAAGGTTGGCACTATGAGTTCTCTAGAATTATGGTCAGTCAATGTCGCAATCAGAGTTCTTAAGTCATTTAAAGTTTTGTCTTTTCATGTATAAATTATTCCAGTAGTCCTGCTTACTTCACTCTGCATTGGTTCATACAAGTCTTCACAGCTTTCTCTGAAACCAGTACTTTCATATTCTCTTATATAACAATGGCATTCTACCACTTTTATATATCACAATGCGTTAAGAAATTCTCTAATGTATAGGAACCCCCTCAGTTTCTTGTTCTTTGCCACCACAAAAAAAGCTGCTATAAATATTATTATATGTCTTTGATTAGATGGTGCTTTGCTGAGTAATCATAATCTCTCCATTAACTACCCTCTTCCTTATCTCCTTCTCTCCTTTTCACCTCCTCTTTCCCTGATGAATGAAATTTATTTCATTGTATAACTGTATATATGTGCTCTCACCTCCCTCAACCAATTTAGATGAAAGTGAGTTTTGAAAATCATTTACTTATGACCTCTTCCTCCTTTTGTGTAAAGATTTATACTCATTGGTTATAATTCTTCTTTACAAGTTAACTATTATATAAATAAGTTTAATGTGAAGGTATATGTAGAACCCATATCAGATTACATGCCATCTTGGGGTTGAGGGGGGAAGAGAAGGAGGGGAAGAAAATTTGGTACTCAAAAATTTATGGAACTGATTGTTATAAACTGAAAATAAAAAATAAATTAAAAATGATTTGTACTCATGCATTTCATTTATGTGCAATAATATTTTTCATCCTTCCTTTTCCTCCCCTCCCCTGAATTTCATGATCTCCAAAAACTAATCATTTTACAAACAAACTCTGAAACTCCTTCCTCTTCAGCAGTCCCTGCCTATGGGACTTCTCCCTTCCTCTGATTGGAGAGGGAGAGGATTGACATTGGAGAGCCCAAGATCCTCCCAAATCCTCTTCCATCTAAGAGAGACTTCCAGGAAATTAACTTAATTTCCAACCTGGCTCATCTCCTGAACTTCATGATCTCCAGAAACTAGTCATCCTTCAAGATGAATTCAGCTCTATGACTTATCTCAGATAATTTCTAGTCCTGGCTCTCATTGTGCCCCCATGTTGCATACCCCATTCCCACCTGTTTTTCAGTTCCTTTGTTAGATTGTGATCTTCCTGTTGGTATGGACTGTCTTATGACTCTATAGCCTAATAGTGAGTGCTTAATAAATAAATAATTGACTCCTCCAATATATTTCTCTTTGTCCATTCCATTATTTTAAATTTTTAAAAACAGAATTGGAGCCAAGATGGCAGAGAGAAGGCAAGAAATTGCCTGAGTTCTTCCCATTTTCCCTTGGAAACAACATTAAATCAGTCTCTAAATGGATTCTGGAGTGAGAGAACCAACACAAAGATGGAGTGAAACAGTTCACCCAGTTAAGGTTAATTTAGAAGGACTTCAGAAAAGGTCTGTCTCACTTGAGTAAAAGTAGAGTTTGCCCCAGCACAGACAGCACTGGCCAGCCAGTGGGAGACTCAGCCACAGCACACATCAACAATGGAGGCCCCTCAGTTCCTGACTCAAGAGGCCTGTGGCACAATGAGACCTCCAAACCCAGCATAGAAGTCAATTTCTCAGACCTCAAAACCAGGCAGCAACAGGTGCAACTAAACTGAGCTACCCTAGTGCAGTGAGCAACTGGCCAACAACCCAGGCCCTAGAGGACAAAGCCAATGACTAGGCCCCTGACCCCCAGCCAAAGAAGTTTAGACAGTGCCCCTTGTGCCCCAGGAGCAGATGGTTAGTAGGAAAAGTCTGTTGGACCTATGTGAGAGAGGAGAGTGGCCAACTACAGCCCCAGAGAAGCAGCAAGGGCAGATTGTGGCAACAGCAGCAGAAGCTTTCAAGACCTTTTAGCCCACAGAGAGTGGCAGGGATTGAGCTGTTGATCAGAGGATAGTTGCAGGGATCTCTTTGCTGGTGCTGAGGCAGGTTTCTCTTGCTTTGCCTGTGCTTCAATCTGGGTCATAGTCCTAGGTGACGGTCCTGAGGTGAGGAGGAGGCTCTGGTATGGCAGAATTTGTGGTGGCAGTGGAGAGGTAACCCTCCTCACATTTACAAGGCAGAAAAGAGTGCTTAAGGTCACACACAGACAAAAGCACAGACCAGGAGAGGAGTAAACCCCTTTCCTTAGATCATATCACCTTGGAAGAGCTGAAAATTTACAGGTCCCTAGAAGTAGCTCTGAAAACAACTGCACAAAATCCCTAAAGCTTGGGACAGTATATCCCCAACACTGGAAGCAGAGTCCTACCTTGACAAAGAGCTCAAAATTCAAGTAATTGGCAGGGGAAATGAGCAAACGGCAGGAAAAATCAGAGTTTAAAATCTTACTTTATTGACAAAGAAGGTCAAAACACACAACTGGAAAAAGACAATAAAGTCAAAGCTTCTACATTCTTATTTAAGGTACTTTGTTTCTTGGACAAGGTTTTGTATTTTTTGTACAAAGCTGTTAATACCTTTTCAGTTTTTATCACACTCTCATTTCCCACTTTTTTCTAGAAATCATTTCATTCAATAAAATGAACAAAAACCCTTACACCATCCTTTCAAAGAATTCTAATTGAATTTGTGAACAAGCTATGGTTTTCATTAAGGTTTTGCTTGTAGATATCTTGGACTCATCTATATCGTCTTTGGAGTGTCTTTGTCATCCTAATATCTTTTTTATAGTGTCATTCCTTGTGTATTTGTTCATTCTTCCTGCCTACATCCTGAATTTAGATTTTATAGTGGCATTGGTCTTTACATGCTTCTGGAAGAAACATCAGGCTCACTTTTATCCTCAGGGTTCTTACTACTGCTTTTGTAGGGGTATTGAATATTGTTTTAATCTACGCTCTCTTGGTCAACCCAGGCTGGGAGCCTGCAAGTTTTCAATGCTTTTAAAAAACTGGTATGATCCAGAGCAATGTCTTATCAGTGCCCTTCTAGTCTAAGCTCTGTAAGTTGCTGACCTGAGTTTGTTTTCCTATTTGGAGCTCAAATTTACTGCTGTTAGATTCAATCATCTAGAAAGCTCTGCTGGTTCAGTGTCAGAATTGTAGAACTTTTGCTTTCTTCTAGGATTCCTGCTCTGGTTATTCCACTGCAAATTTTATACAGGGCTGGAAACTTGCTAAGAAACTCACTCTGTTTTTGAGGTTATCACGACATCACACAGTTTCTGCTTGCTTCTGAAGTTGATCGTGACTCAATACAGAATGTAGAGCTTAAGAAGTAGTGCTAATAGATCTAAAAGTGAACCAGAATTAGTACCGATCAGGAAATCCAAGAAAAAAATCTAGTAGGTAATTCTTCCCAGCTATATAAGGAGAATAAAGCAAAATCTATGGAAAATTATGAAAGGGACTAGCCAAGAAAAGACACATGGAGTGTGCCAGCTGAGGGAGTACAACAGGTCAAGAAGAGCACCCAAAACCTGAACAGAGAAATCTAAATTTGTGCGATCAACTGGTAACTTTATTTCTTAATATCTGGTTCCAGGTCACAGATCCATGGCAAATTGAGAAAAAGAGCTGTGACTAAGTATGGTCTTAGGACCTATTAAATTTAAAATATCTGAGAAATCTTAAGGTGTTTAAGATGAGATGTACAGGCCAAGATATCTAATAGGTAGTTTGAGTTGTGTAATCTTTGTTTCAAAGACCATTGGTCTCCTTATGGGTGGTGATGAAGGTGATGAATACCCTGCCATGTGTGAGAAATGAATATTTTTCTCTTATATTTAATGATCAATTATTGTATTAGGACCAAGGTTTTTCCCCTTTTCTATTTCCTCAGCCATAAACCAACCAGTGTGGGAAATTTCTCTTAGAGATTTACCCAGGCCAAGGTCTAAACAGAATAGTAAAAGAAATTCTAAGTTTATACCATGGGTGGGGAACCTGCAGCTTCCAGGCTACGTGTGGCCCTCTAGGTCCTCAAGTGTGGCCCTTTGCCCTTGAGGAGGAAACCTTAATGAGCACATAGTGATATAGGTACCTTAACAGTTTTTGTAGATAAGGGGGTTATGTTAGCTGTTGAAGTCGTCATACTCACTTGCTGGGCAAGTACTGATAATTCTGCTTGCCAAGTGTAGTCACTGGTTACAACATAGATGAACAAAAAATCTCTTTGTTCAGTAAATATATTTTAATATAAAATCTTCAACAAATTCCCCTCCATTCTATGAACAAAGCATTCTAATTGGTTTCCAGTTCCCTGCTAGGGAGCAGTGGGGGTAGACATTTACATATGCAAGGTAGTGCAAATAATAGGAGTTGACATTTTGACAACTTAGAGATGTAGATAGGCTTCCAACCCAGCTGGTAATTTTGCAAACAGCTTCCAATTTGCCTCTGCTAGATGTCTCTTCCAGCATGACCCACATCTGGCTACCATAGCAGCAGTTTCCTAGTTCTAAGAAGGATAACCCCTGGTGAGAGAAAAATAAATAGGGAGGTCTCTTCAGATACATCACCATTCCCTTATCCTAGCTGTAGCCCCAACTGGGGGCTTACAACAGTGCTCAACCAAATAATACAACTATTCATTGCCAGGGTAGTCAATAGCCAATAAACATTGATTAAGTGACTGTTGTTGTTGTTATTGTTTTAGTCCTGTCAAAGTCTTCATGACCCCATTTGGGATTTTTTTGGCAAAGATAATGGAGTCGTTTGCCATTTCCTTCTTTAGCTCATTTTATAGATGAGGAGATAGAGGAAAATACAGTTAAATGACTTGTTCAAAATCACACAGTTAGTAAGTATCTGAGGCCAGATGAAGTCAGGAAGATGAGCCTTCCCGACTCCAGGCCTGGCACTCTATCTACTGCTTCACCTAGCTGTGGCCTACTCTGTGCTATATACTGTACTAAGTCAAGCTCTGGTTCCTGCCTTCAATGAGTTCATAATCTGAGTGTATATAATATGCAAAAGGAAGCTGAAAATAGGTGGGGGGCTGCTTCTTCAGAAAGCATCATGATATTCTGGGAAGACAAGCAGAATAGGTTGATGGAAAATGAATTTAACTGAAAAAAATCTGAGCACTTTATAAAGGGAGTCTTTGAGAGAATTCTATTGCTCCACCCTTTAGTCCTACAATCAAAGGAGAGATGCAACTGTGGATGCTGAGGAAGTTTCGAGTATCAAAGCAGAACCAATCTCCAAGACGATGATATTTCAGGTGAGGAGCATTCTATCCATTGTGCCATATAGCTTCCCTAAAGTATTCTATGAATCAAATTAAATGCTATATAAATGTTCACCATTATTATTTTGTCTCAAGAGACAATCGACCTCTTGGGCTGAATTTCTAATCCTACAACTACTGATTTTATTCCTTCTTAATTTCTTATGTTCCAGCATTCTAAAAAAAAAAAAAAAAACCTGTTACTCAGGTAATGTGGCCTTTTGGTTAATGCATCTTGATTTCTGCTTTGACCCTACCTTTCTTAACACTGAAGTATCATCCATTTCTTCTCCCAGTGCTTGACAAATATTTTGGGGCAGCCCACATGAGCCCCACCCATGTTGATTATTTTCTATATATAAACTACAGATCATTTAACCCCTCTCTTCTTCAGTGTTGTGATCTGCAAAATGAGAATACTATCACTTTCCATCTCACAGGGTTCTTATGAAGATCAAATGAAAAGCACATGGTAAACTACAGAGCATTCTGTGAATGAGTCATTATTGTATTCTCACGATAATTTGTTATAGAAACTTACAGCAACATGCCAAATTTCATTTAAATCTAAGCAGTGCAGAAAATTTATCCATGCAAAGATACATTGACCACTATTATAGTTTAAGACAGCAGGATGGCCTCCAAATTTAATTTAAAGTATATCATTTAGTACTTAGCATTTCATAGTAAACCAACTTTTTTCAAAAATGATCAATGCTTTTGTTGACCTGAAAAATTTGGTGCTTTGGTTCAAAAAATTTATTGATATCATGAATGACAGAATAAAGAGCATTTTCCCCCCTGACGGGGAAAATTGCAAAGTTAAAAAAATTCATCTAAGTTACTCACTTTTTATTAATTGAATATTTTAACTCATTGGAAATTAACTCAATAAAAGCATTTTTTTTGTTTTAATTAACTCCTTTTTTAATTTCCCCTGAGATTTACTTTGCATTTGGGCAGTTGGGAAGATATAAGAATATAGTCTATATACATATTATTTGACAGAACTCCATGCCAAAAATTTATCCTCTTTGAAACTATGTGTTTACTTTCTCATAGACACAGCTTGAGAGTGATATGATCCCATTTTCTGTATTGTAATCAAGTTGTTCCTAGTAGAATTAACTAAGAACCATCTGTAAAGCACACTCAATTTTGCTATTTATTCTACTGACCAGAATGTCCAATAATCACTACCACAACAAGCATTGTTAAAATATATTGCTATGTGTTAAGCCCTGAGGATACAAAGAAATTCACAAGTGGTCTCTGCCCTGAAGGAAAAAAAAAACATTTAAATCAATTGGATATATGAGAGATCCCTATAGAGAAGAGGAGATAACCTCCTAGGGAAGACCTTATCATTGAATGAAACTGGGAGAAATCTCTTTGTATAATACGAGATTTCAGCAGATACTTTGAAGGAAGATAGGTAAGACAGATGTAGGAGATAAAAAAAAAAGATAAGAATTCCAGGCATGGAGAGTCACTAGTGAAAAAAGTATAGAGTCGGGATACAGAGAATCTAATGCAAAAACAGCAAGGAGGCTTATGTCATTGAAATACAAAAACATATAAGGGAGTAGCATGTTAATAAGAAAGGTAGAAAGGGGCAGATTGTGAAGGGATTAATGCCAAAATAGGACTAGAGATAGAATTAAGGCAGGGAGACAAACCAGAACACTTTAGTCTAGATAGGATGTGATAAAGACCTATGCCATGGTGGAGTCTTTCTTAGAAGAGAGAAGGAGTATATGAAAGATATGAAGGTAGAATTGACATGACTTAACCCCAACTAGATATGGGGAGGGGGGAATGGCGAAATCAATGTGGCCAAAGAATTGAGGATAACACCAGAGTTGTAAGTTGAAGGACTGGGAGGATAATTTTGCCCTCTATAGTAATAGAGAAATTTTGAAGAGAGAAATGTTTTAAGGGAAAAGATAATTAAATCATTTGAGGAGCTATTAAACTGAAGATGCCTGAGAAATTTTAAGGTGTTTAAGATGAAATGTACAGCCCAAGACGTCTAATAGGCAGTTTGGGTTCTGTAACCTTTGTCCCAAAGACCTGGAACAGCTGCTGTTCCCACTAGTGACCAGGGATGTGATTTTCAGAAGAGTGAGAATAGGGGAGAGACCATATGGTAATTTGTCTGATAGAAGGTCTAAGAATGGCATTTCAAAAGCCAATAAATTTTTTAAAAATTAGGGAAATTACTCAGGGAGAAAAGGAAAACCCTGCCCTTTTCCAAGACTGGCTGGTAGAAGCTATTAAGAAGTATATGAATTTAAATGCTGACTCTATATAAGGGATGGCAATCTTTAGCATGTATTTTATTAATCAGTCTGCCTCAGATGTTAGGAGGAAACTGGAGAAATTGGCAATGGGACCCCAAACACCTCAGGCCCAATTATTGGAGTCAACTGCCTTTGGAGTTCTCAACAACAGAGATTTAGTCAAAGCAGAGGAAATAGAATGCAGGGAAAGAACTAGAGACAGAGAACATGCTCAATTCTTGGCTGCTGCCATGGCCAGGAAAAAACCCAAGGAGTCTCCCTCCAGGATGCTCCCTCGGAGGAAGCTTGGCAAATTGGGCAGTGGGGAAACCTGCTTGCAATGCCACAAGAAGGGTCACTGTTCTAAGGAGTGCCCCTCCAAGGTGCTCTCTCTCTCTCTCTCTCTCTCTCTCTCTCTCTCACTCTCTCTCTCTCTCCCTCTTTGTACACACACACACACACACACACACCTCTAATTTCTTGTTTGTTATGATTTGGATGAATGAAGTTTTTTTTTTTTCTTCCTTTTTCTATTCACAGTTTGAATTCCTTGCAGAATTAATATTTGGTGGAAAAGGGGTCAAATCTTAGATATAAAGCTTAGGGTTCACTTTCTCCCTAATAATGACATTACAATAAAAAGTGAGGTAGAACTAGATCATATCCCTTAGATTATTAATATTTAATGGAACAGGAAGATTATATTTTTAGTCCAGTATTTCCCTTCTCTGAGGAAAGCAGAGTGGTCTCCAGTCCCAACTTCATGCTTACCCTCCTGAAAGGAATTAAGATGTCTCTTGGAGGAGGTTAAGGGAAGAATAGAATAGAGGTGAATATCCTGCCTCCTTCTGAGTCCCAAAACAACAGGCCTCACTACAAATGGGCCATCTATTTATCGCTACTTGACTGGAGGTCAGGAGAAATGTTAGGGCCAAATAAACATGAGAATCATTGTTTTGGAGATGTTGATCAACCCTGTGTGAAATGATGAGATCATCAAGCAAAGTAGAAAGGAAGAAGAGAAGACAATATAAGACAGAGTTCTGGGGAATGCCCATTAATTTTGGATATGACCTTGATGAAAATGTGTGTGCATGTGTGGGTGCACACGTGCATGCATGTGTGGCCAAAGTGTGTGTGAGAGAGAGAGACAGAAAGACAGACTTACAGATGATGGGCTATAGGCTCTGAGAGCCCCCTTGAACTGTCCTTGAATCTTCCCACTTGATGAGGTTTTAACAACAATGCTATTTGCCTCCACTGTGGCTATGTAAGGCCAATAACACCAGGATACAGGAGGGCTACTAGCACAGGTTCTTTGATCTGCTTTTCTAAGGAAAGCAACTGTAAGGGGTTTACAATCTCACTTTAATAAAACATATGTGTGTGTGTGTGTATCATTCACTTAGTTCATGGGGAAAAGTCAGCACACTGAACTTCAGAGCAAATACAAACAAATTACAAGCAGAAATTATATAAACAGAGCAAAACAACACAAATCAACAGACAGGCTTCTATCTGTCTGACCATAGCAATACATGCACAGTTACCAGAGAGAGAGAGGCACCAACATCTGGAGTTTCAAAGCTGGGGGGGGGGCACTCCTTAATGGCTACCCAGAGTCTCCACACCAATACTCTTCCAATGAGTGAGCCTCCAACAAAATGCTAACCTCAGAGTACATATAGACTTCTTGAGGGTCAGAGTGCTTTACATCTCTTGAGGGCTTCACACTTCCTGTGACCTAGCTAGCAAAAGGGTGTGGGCCTTCCTAGAAACAAAGTTAAGACTCAATCAAAGGCACTTGATTGTCCCAGTATTAAGAAGCAGTCCAAAACAAAAGACAAACAAAAAGTCCCACTTTGCTTGCCCTTACACAGGGCTTTGCCTGAGGCCATAAGCCTTTCATTATTGCTAGGCCCAAGTCTCTGTTACTCTTAACCTGGCCTAGCCCTCCATTGTCCAGCTTCTTCCCTCCCTTGATCCTATCAAAGTATCTATGCCCAAATCTGTTAGGCTTAAACTAGCCTAGATCTCCATTTTCTATCATCTCCAGGTAGCCTTCAGCTATTTTCTACCCTTAATCCCATTCTTGGAGTCTGACCTCTAGTTACCCCAGTCCTATCAAGATCCTCTTTAGACTCCTCCTCATCACCCCAGAACCTCTCCTAGATACCTCCCACAGTCTTTCTGTGTATGAGTCTCTACTTGCCTCAGTGAAGGTGCTCTGATTCAAACCACTTCAGATTCAATCTGGCTGGCTTGTCAACACAAGCATCACAAAAGCTCAGACTCTTAAGACTCTACTCAATATGGTGAATCTTTTATAAACTTTCTGTTTCTTTGGCTGTAAGAAGTCTTGAGTTGAATTCATTTGGCAGGACCTGCTGTGTCAGTATTCTTGTGTCTCAAGCATCCCTAAACCTCAATATATGGTTTTCTGACCTCGTCACAGATAGAGATGGACAGTGACAGAAACAGGTACAGAGAGAGCTACAGTACCAGTAAGAGAATTCTCTCCACATTCTTGCCATATGATCTGGGCTTGTTTTTTTGTTTTTCTTAAAACCTATTGAGACTATCCTTCAGACTTCCCCAGAGTTCATTGACTAAGGTGACTAAAGGCTAGAATTATTGCTATCACTTTTGATTGCCTGAGTATAAAAAAATGTAATAAAGAGCTTCAACCCCTTTTTGAAACTTGGTTTTGTGGACCACCACGTGCTCAGGGGCAAGAGAGTAATACTGAGTTGAATCAACTCAAGACATCCTTGCCTCACTTCATTATTGAATATGCTTGTTCCTCTATGGCTAAGTAATTTTTTAAAACTATTAAGTGATCCAGAATTGTGTCATTTCCTTCCAATACTTGACTTAAAGAGAACTGTCTTGAGTCAGGGCCAGCCCACTACTGTTCTCCACCAGGCCCAAGTAACAAGGACCACATGAAAGACAGTGGACCAAGACAGAACTTGTAAGCAACAAACCTTGCAAGAAGACTGATCCATCCCACCCTAAATCCTCCTCTTAAGACTTCAAGTGACTAACGTGTAGTATTCATCTTTAGGAATAATTGTCATGCCTTCTGGGACTACCGTTTTGTTTTCCTCCTTTTACAAATCTTTTCTGGTCATCACTATTGCTTGCCATGTACACTTTGGCCATTGTCCTCATCTTACTCCCTGAACCATTAAACTCTGCCTGGGGTATTCAAGCTTTGGTAAGTGTGCTTTTGTCTCCTCTTGTTTAGGACCAGGCCTCAATTCTATCTCTAAGGCATGTCCACACAATAACTTTATCTATACATTCTCTCCTCCCAACTCTTTATAGCATCCCATCCCACCAAGTTCTATTCTTTATTCCCATAACTTAGCATAGCACTTAACATATAGTATGTTCATAATAAATGCTTTGTGTATTCACCAGAAAGGGTAAATAATTTCCCCACTGTTAGACTTCCCAATAGGGAATCAGTTTCCATACTGTATTTTCATTTTTCCATCTTTTCTGTCAGAGGGATATTTGAAAATCCAATTCAATCTAGCAAGCATTTATTTATATGTTCAATGCACTGTTCTAGATACTGCCATTAAAAGACAACTACAACAATAATAAAAGACTGAGTATCTGTCCTCAAGTAGCTTATGTTTTAGTAGGAAAAAACAATATATGTGCCATTAAGTAAATTCAAAACATAAATTGAATGCAGATTATTTTGGAAGAGAGGAGTGTAATAACTAGATGCATCGGTAAAAGTTTCATATAGAACAAAAAAAAGTGGGGGGAGATAATTCCAAGCCTGGTGGAGGACCTATTCAAACACAAATAGGAGGGACATGGATCATTATATTTAGGGAACAGTAAATAGTCTTGATTAGCTAGAACAGGAGATTGGATGATGGGTTCTAATGTGAAATCAGTCTAAAAAAGAGTTCTTAACCTGAGGCCTACATATAAATTTCAGGGGACCTGTGAATTGTAATGGTAATCAGGCAGGATTTTTTACTGTTTTTCTCTTTTGGAATGGTAAAGCTATATAGTAGAATTAAAAGGACAGATTCAAGAATGATTACAAAAGTGGAAATAATAAGACTTGGTGTTTCAACAATCTGGCTAGCAGCTTCTGTGCGGGTGTAAGATCCACCCACAGCCATCACCCAGAAAGCTGCCAACAGCACAGGTTCTTTTGATCTGCTTAACTAAGGAAAGCAAGGTGAAGGGGTTGACAAGTTCACTTTAATTCAGCATACAAATATCAGTCACTTAGTTCAGGGGAGAAGGCCAGCACCCTGAACTTCAGAGCAACATACAAACAAATTATAAACATCAACAGACAGATATAATACAGAATCATAGTTACAAACACCTAGGTTCAGCCAGGGAGCTCAGAACAAGGGCTGGCCCAGGATCATGCACCACCACTGCTGTAAGGAAAAACTCCAAAGAACAGATAGCCAACCCCTGGTTTTTATATCTTTTTCAGCATCGGGGGTGAGTCACACATGCAACTCACCCACATGTCCTAGAATCGTCACAAAGAGGCGGACGCAAACCCATGTTGTCTAAAAGCCTCTTCTCTCCCAGACGTGTAAGCTAGGCCCTCCCTGGAGTTAGCCCCACCTTAGTTGCCAATCCGTACCCACTAAGATTTTACACCTAATAGGGCTTTGGGCCTGGGGCTTAGCACCTAGTAAGGCTCAATGAATTACTCAAAGGGAACAAAAGCCAAACTATTCAAGGGCACTTGTTGAACTAAGTGGTAAGGAGCCCATTTTTGCTTACCAACACACTTGGTGACTGATTGGTCTTGTCTAGGGGAAAAGAAGAGGGAAAAAAATAAAAAAATATATACCAAGATTTTGAGCTTGTTGGACTAGCAGAATGATGTGTCATTAATCAACAAATTGTGCAATCATCAAGTAATGATTAAGTGTCTAATATGTGCAAGTCACTGTGCAAGGTGTTGGTGATAAAAAAAATGAGTAAAACAATCCCTTCTCTCAAGGAACTTACATTCTAATGAGAGAGACTATTTACAGATTAAATATGAAAAAAATAAGAACAAATAAATACAAATAGTTGTTATATAAGATACTTTGATGGGGGCACTTACAGTTGAGATGATGAGAAAAAGTGTCAAATGGAAAGTAATACTTGAGTTGTGTCTTGAAGTGAGGGGTTCTGTTAGGCTGAGTTGAAGAGTGCAGTCTAGCCGTTTGGGATGACCATTGACAGAAACAGTAAGAACAGGAAATACTATGGGCTGGGGTTCAGTAACAAATGTGGAGAATAGATGCAAGAAAGAGAAGGAAAAAAAAAAACTATGGAAGATTGTTTTGGCATTTCTTCATAGAAGAGATAGATGAAACTGTGGGATCTCCAAGGAAGAAAAAGTAGAGAAGTATAGAGAAAAAGTAGAGGCTTGAGCTATGATATAATGCCCATGGTGAAGCCTTAAGAGGAGACATAAGAGCCAAGAAAGTAATTTGAAAGGGAAGGTTATAAATGTAAGTGCAACAGAATAGGGCAGCGACATGGACACAAAGGGAAGAGTTTAAGAGGTCTATAAAGCTCAAAAATTTAAATGATGGGGCAGCTAGGTAGCTCAGTGAGTAGAGCACCAGCCCTGGAGTCAGCAGGACCTGAGTTCAAATCCAGCCTCAGACAGTTGTCACATGTACTAGCTGTGTGACCTTGGGCAAGTCACTTAACCCCAATTGCCCTGCCAAAAAGCAAAAAAAACAAATTATGCTCAGAGTTCAGACAAAATGAATCTTACCAGACTAGATCTAGGAGAATACTTAGAGATCCAAGCACCTTATTTTACATAAAGGTGAAATGATCTCTAATCACAACAGCACTTTATGTGGAGCTAGAACTAGAATCTACATTTATACCTCTCCTAAATCCTGATGTTCTTTCTACTATGCCACACTGAGAATAAAGAAAAGGACACTATATGAGATATTTATGTGATCAATGAAAATCTTTGAGAGAAATATGTCAGTAGAGAAGCAGGGAGAGAAGCCAAAGTGCAGATGATTAAATGAATGGACAGTGAGGAAATATAGGTACCACACAGGAGCTTTAACAAAAGCATATTTATTTCAAAAGGCATTATCACAAATATAAAAATTTACTCCTCCTAACACATGGGAGGCGTAACCCTCCTTCCTCTACCTTTCCCTTTCATTCTATGGGGAGGGGAAAGGAATTGGGTTCATAGTATAGTTTAAGCTCCTATAGACCATAGTTTCACTTCTAAATAAAAATCACTCCTCAGGCTTGAGTCACAGCCACCCTGATTTCTCAGGACCTCCACATTTCCCCATTTGGCTCCATATAGTCCTATGGGAATCACCTAAAGCACCTGAAACTGAGAATAAACAATACAGAATATAAACAAACACAACCATACCCACTTCTCACCGCCCTCGGGTTCATGATACTACTGTAAAACTGAAAGTTTGGTTAAAGGAGGCAAACCCAGCTAGGTGATATAAAAAAAATCCATATACTTTTTTTCCCCTTAAAGCTAGAAGAACGTGATTACGGAATTAGAAGGAGTCTTCTGATTGAATGGAAGAAGACAGACAAGGTTTAAGTAACAAATCCTAACTGCAGTTTATGATCTCCATATCAAAGAAAGGAAGTTCTTAGGTAAACATGACAATCCGCAAGATTAAGATCACAAGATGCAAATGTAGAATCCCCACTATTCTGGTTGGGGACATCCTGTCACCAACAGGAGAGATACCCTTTGTCAATCTTATCTGGTCTTTGAATTTGCTGACACAGAAAGGGGGATTTTTTTTTAGAATAGAGCAAAGCAGTTTAAATGTTTTGGGTATTATTGGGGTTCAAATAAATCTGAAAGGATTGACACTCCCAAAAACATTTCTTGAAGCCAAAGTAAAAAAGAGAGTATGGGGAAGGATTTTTTCCCCTCCTTATTGATGATTGTATTCATGCTGGGGACAGAAGAGTAGTGAAAAGATGGCAAACCTTCTTAAATAGAGATTTGGGGAGGAGCTCTTAGATCCCTCCTCCAATCAGATGAAGCCCAGGAGTAGAAGGTACTGCTGATGTGATATTGTAGGATGAAGAGGTTGGAGGGGCATAATAGAGAGTCCAAAGGAGTGTAGCCAGTTTGCAAAGTGCTTTTTATACATGTTATATATCACAGTGACCATGCGAGATAGTTGCTACTATTATTCCTATTTTACAAATGAAGAAATTGAGTCTAAGGGAGGTGAAATGACCTCCCTATGGTACTTTTCTACCCCAAGGTAGCATGATCCCCAAATCTGAAGATTGTTTATTATAATTATTATTGTTGTTATTTTTTGTCTATTCTGCCCTTCAGGTGGCTCTCTCAGAACTTTATTCTTTGCATAAACCTGGAGTTTGCTGCTCATGTTTTAATTTTCTTTTTACGAGGTACTAGAAAAGTTCAAGTTTTTGTGTGTCAGAGTAAATGTCCAAGGCAAGACTTAAATTCAAGTTTTCCTGACTCCAAGTCCAATACCCTATCTAGTGTGTTCCCTATCTCCCTAATAAGGAGTTTGGATTTTGAGAAAGCTAGTAATAGAATAGATATACATAAAGGAGGAAAACCAGAATAATTTTGTGTCATACAATCCTCTCCACTCTGCATATGCTGCCCTACCTGGTTTAAACTCCACAGGATGAGATTTCCCTCCCAGGTTAAGGTCATCATCTCTAATTGCAGCACCTTGCTGCTAACTCAGCCTAGCCCAGGGGTTGGGAACCTGTGGTCTTCTAGGTCACATGTGGCCTTCTAGGCCCTTGGCTATGACTTTTTGACTGAGTCCATGTTTTACAGAACAAATCCTTTTATTAAGGGGATTTGTTCTGTAAAGATTGGATTCAGTCAAAGAATCACAGCTTGAGGACCTAGAGGGCCATACGTGGCCTCCAGGCCACAGGTTCTCCACACCTGGCCTAGATTGATATTGCCTTCCTTAGCCTCCTCTGTTCTCTGATTGGAGGGGCTACAGGGTTGAGCATCACATTCCTCACAATCCCTTACTTATAGAGGTCAGAAACTAGTCTTTTCTAACCAATCCACTGTTTCCTTTGCTCTACTTTGTTTCAACTCCATGGAATTGGATACTTCCTACTTTCCTTTACTCCCCTCCCTCTCTGACACATACTGGCGATGTGACACTAAACAAGTCACTTGAAATCTCAATTCCTCCAATCAATGTCTTCAGACTATATGTTCCAAAATAGTTGGGGACCTGTCTTGATTGAGGGAGTTTCTTCTATTGCTTTCCCTAAATCAATGAAATCACATAATTGGATCTCAGCACCTAAATAAAAAAGTACACACAAATACAAAAGGGTATATATATATATATATATATATATATATATATATATATATATATATATATATATATATACATATATACACACACACATATATATATATACACACACATATATATGCACATATGTATACATACACACACATATACATATACGCATACACACACACAGAAATATATAAATTAATAGGGGCAGCAAAGCCCAGTAGATAGACACTGGCCCAGTGGAGCTACGTTCAAATCTAGCCTCAGATACTCGATACTTACTAGCTGTATTTCCCTGGGCAAGTCACTTAACCCCTATTGCCTAGCCAAAAATAATAAATTAATTGATGCATTAATTAATTAACAAATGAACAGCAAGTCAAGGAATAAAAGAATACATAGATTGATAGATTTATAGGTGATAGATGGCTAGATCAAGGAGAAAAAAACAAGTGAATAAAAGCCCTCAGCAACAGGGTCCTTCTTTTTTTATTTTAATTTAAAAAGTTTCCCCTTTTTAAATTACTTTAAAGCATATTTCTTGAATAAACAGTATAATAATAACAGTATAAGAAAAGAGATGATTTACATGAAAATGCAAATTTACTCTGCACAACTTGGTATTCCTTTGAAATATACAACAAAATCATCATGTAAATATCTTTTTTTTTCTTCCCTCCTCCCATCCTTGTAGCAACAATGTTGCTGGCAGCTGCTGTGGAGGTGTAAGGAGCAACAACAAGAGCACACAGGAGAGCTGCTAGCACAGACTCTTTGATTTGAATTTTGAAGGAAAGCAACTCTGAGGGGCTAACAATCTCACTTTAATTAAACATGCATATATTGGTCACTTAGTGCAGGGCAAAAAATCAGCACCCTGAACTTCAGATGAAATACAAACAGAAATTACAAACAGGGAAAATATAAACAGATCAAAAGAGAGACTTTTGTCTGACCACAGCAGTCAAAATAACTCATTTGCTCAAAGTTGTTCTTAAAACAATAATGCTGTTACTGTATGAACTGTTCTCTTGGTCCTCCTCATTTAGCTCTGCATTATTCCATACAAGCCTTTCCATGTTTTTCTACGATCACTGAGCTCATCATTTCTTATAGCACAATAGTGTTCCATTGTCATTATATACCATAGCTTGTTCAGCCATTTCCTGATTGATGGGCATCCCTGCAATTTCCAGTTCTATGCCACCACAAAGAGAGTTGCTATAAACGTTTTAGAACATATAGGTGCTTTTCTTTCTCCCTAATCATCTTTGGAAATAGATCTAGCGATCTTTAAAAAAAGACAATAATATTAGTTTTGGTATAATTGGTTTTCTTTGTACTCTTATGAATTTATTTTATTCATTTAAATGCTTTATTATGGGGGATCCATAGGTTTTGCCAGACTCAGAAAGGGATCCCTCATAATAAAATATTTAAATGAATAAAACAAAAAAAATAAGAACCAACCCCTGACCTACCCAGAAAAAGAAAACTTCACCATAATTAGATCAATTCCTTACTTGTAAACCTGCTGTTCACAAGATAATGTTTTATTGAACAAATAAAGAAAAGAAAAAAAAACTAAAACAATTTAAAGTGCAACTCTTTGTCTCTAAGATTTCATAATGTAAAAATCCATAGTCACAGTTCACATTCTAGAGTCGTCCTGGTTGAGAACCCTCACTAGTGTAATCATCGCTATTTTTCTTTACTGGTCCTTGTTGGGAGAGGTGTGGATCCTTTTCTGCTGAATCCTATTGGTCTCTTGTAGTGCTATCACTTTGCTCGCTCTCAAAGTGAGGAAAGAACCTTGAGTATAATCTCCACATAAAAGAAAAAAAAAACAGTTGATGCGAAAGATGTGTATATGGGTGTATTGGTACAGATATGTTAGAAATTTTGTGTGAAATACATGCACACATACACACACATCTATGTACTTTGTCTCTCCCTCTAATCTGAAGCACTCATAATTAAGCTTTTATTTCAAATCTACAGCCAGTTTGTACTAAAAAATCTAAATTGGGTTTGAGAATTCACAATTCATTAGATTTGTTTTCCTTCTAGGTGTACTCTCACCTAGTCTTTTTTTCATACACTTACCTAGTCTTATTGTTATTTTTCAAGTAAGTAGAATTGTACAGATTCTAGCAACCATCTATATATATATATATATATATATATATATATATTTTGTTTAATTTTTGTGAACAACTCATTTCTCTAGCTTGGAAATTATCTCACTGTTTGCTCATGCATTCTTCCCCATGTTTAGAAGAAGTATGGCATAAAAGTTGAGACCAAATATTGGTCTTGAGTCAGGAGGACTTTTTTTAGAAATCCTCTTAAATGCTAGCTATGTGAGGCAGGTCATAAGAGCTCTCTACCTCAGACATCTCCTAAGGATTTATCTACTAAGTTGCTGGTGTCCAAAGAGGAGAAAGGAGATGCCATCCTGCATTTTCTATCAAAGCAGATATATTCATATACAGATATTTATTTATGTATGACTACGCCCATTTATATATTCTAGAACTCTTCCTTGTAAAAAAAAACAATTTCTGAGAAGCAATTTTGTTCTATCATTTTAACAATTACTGAAATATGCATGAAAATACAAACTGAAATCATTTGAATAAAAAACATCTATAAAGAAGCAAATTTCATTACAATAGTTTCTTTGCCAAGGTGGGTATTTGAAAAAAATTACTAAAAGTTTATCATCCATAGTCTGTTAGTTTCCTCAAAGTAACAATGATTTAATATGTATGCATGGTCATATGAAAAGAAAGTAAGACAACTATTTAAGTCTCTACTATGGTGACACTTTTGTTTGTCTATTATTGTTTAGTGTCTTTTTCTGTGCCCACTTGCTAAGCCTCTTCCATTTCTGAGAATTTTTCATCATTTTCTAATGTTTGTTGAAGTTAGCAGATAGTAGAAGTAAAACATGGAACTCCTTTCTCCTTCATTCCAACTTTTCTTTAACATTTTCTTTTATGTGAGAAATGTGCTTTAATTCTCTACCCAAAGCGCCTGCTTCTTTTAATGTTTTACACCTCTCTGGATTGTGTTGTATGACTTTTTCCAAAGCATCTTATTCTAGGTGATGTTTTTCTTGTTCGTTTTGCTTGAAAGGTCTGCTTTTTGCACTTAGAATTTTTTGTGTGTTCCATCTAGGTTATTTTCTATATCTTTGTAATTTTTTCATAGTTTTCCATTTCTCTGAGAATCATAACATAGTCGAGCAAGATTCTTCCCATTGAAAATTCACACTGAGACAATGAATTTAGCATGTGCTAACACTGTCTGTATCCTTCTTCCTAAGATCCAAAATTGCACAGTCTTTACTAAGAGATTGATTTTCCCATTATCACCAGCACCATCTCTATCAATTAAGAGGTACTTCCTTGTTTGTCAATCACAGCAACTTAATGGTGGAATGTCTCAGGTGGCAGAGTGTAACAACGTTACTTGTAGCTGCTGTGGAGGTGTAAGGCCAAAAACAGCAGCACACAGAAGGGCTGCTAGAACAGGTTCTTTGATCTGCTTTTCTGAAGGAAAGCAACTTTAAGGGGTTAACAATCTTATTTTCATTAAACATACATATATCATTCACTTAATTCAGAACAAATATAAAAAGAAATTACAAAGAGAGAAAATAACACAAATCAACAGACAGGCTTCTAACTATCTGACCACAGCAATTCATACATAGTTACCAGAGAGAGAAGCACCAACATCTGGGTTTTCAAAGCCAGGGGGCTCCTTAACAGCTACCCAGAGTCTTGTCTGGCCAAATCACATGAACACTCTTCCAATGAGTGAGCCCCAAGTAAAATGCTAACATCAGATTATATATATATATATATGTGTGTGTGTGTGTGTGTGTGTGTGTGTGTACACACACACATACATATATATTATATGTACATATATACATATATTATATATACATACATACATATATGTGTGAATTTTATATATATATATATATATATATATATATATATATATATATATGCTGTTTCCAATCAAAGATTCTTGATTCAAACAAAGGCAAGACTCAATTAAAGGCACTTGGTTGCCTTAGTGATAAGAAGCACTTCAAAAGGAAAAAACAGCAAAAAATCCCACTTTGCTTGTCATTACACAGAGACAGCAGCTCAGGTCAAACTTCCACAGTGCAACTGGACAAACTGTTATGGATTACCTCCCAAGTTAGCTGCAACTACCAGAACTACTGCCTATTTGTTGTTTGTCCTTCATTACAAAGAAAACCAATGACATCATGGAATGATGTCTTGACTCATAGTCATTCTCTCTTCCAGAATCATCAGAGTCCAGTAGCAAGACAAAAGTCAGGACAACTGGCAATGGCTTTGAATGCAGTGGATGACTCGTGTCTTCGATGTCTGACTAAGATCTAAGTGCTCCACAGTGCTGCCATACACCGCCTTCATGGCCATTGGAACATGTTCTCATCAACCCATTCTACTAGGAGAATTCTTTACATGCTTTGGGTGGACATCCTCCTTATTTGCTAATGAGTCTGATGCCCATCGATTACTCTCAACTTGGTTTAGCCCATCTGCCAAAAGGATTTACCCAAAGAGGTTCCTGTGCATGTTACAGTTTCTTGTAGGCATAGGTGAAAATTGAGTGCCAGGTACAGCAAGCCTAAATACCAGAAGTGCTAGTTCTCTTTGAATACCCCATACACTCATTTTAATACATTATTGAACATACTCACTGAGCAAACACTTAAAGCAAATTTGCACAAATTACAGCTTTACAAGTATCAGACAATCTTCAGTCATTAGAGGGGAAAGAAGGTGTATATATGTATGTATGTGTATATATATATATATATATGTATATGTGTGTGTATACATATATGTATGTATGTATGTATATATTCTCCCAAGATCAAGGGCAAAAGTGCTATGGCACTCTATTGCACAGTTCAGCTCCCCCATTGATTCAACAGGATAGAGACTTCTTTTGAATTAAATTTAAATCCTTTAGCATCACCACCTTGTTTCATTGCTTATACTACTTCCTGAAGTCCATCATCAACATATGCTCATGCTTCCAGTTATTCTCAGAAAACTGAAGCAGAGAAGGTTATCTTGATAAAACAAGGTTGACATATGGTGTTGGCATGTGGTCTCATGGAAGTCCAACCTCTCAGCTAAGGTAGTACTGGATTGTGACACAGATTGCTGGGCATCAAATATAGCTTTCATTCTTTAGGTAACACCTTAGATTTGATTCCATGTGTACTTTCAGAGAAAGCATCTGAGTCCACGTTAATCTTCCCAGGCTAGAAGTGAATGTTAAATTCAGAATTGGCTAGCACTGCTTCCTCTCTTTGGCAGGTAGTATCCAACTTGGCACTGGTTAAAACATGCCAATAAACTGCTCTCAGTCCACATTTGCCATTTAGCTCTGTACACATAGTCTTTGAACTTTTAGTAATGCTCATCTTGACAGCCAAGAACTCCAGCTTGTGAATGGGATGACAAATCTGTCACTATTTCCTGTGGTGCTAAATGCCACCTATTTGAGGTGGCCCTTACTATCTATTGAGATAACTGCTCCCAATCTCTCCAGGTTATTACCTATGTGCAGGACAAAGAACTTGGTTATATCTTCTTAGATACCGCATTATCTCTGTAGGAGACAGTTGATGACTCTTAGAAAACATTAATATTTACCCAATTATCAGTCTCAAAATGATTTTATGGGTTTAAAAACACTTCAGCCTTCCTAGCAATTCTGCTCCTCATTCTCTCCAATCATGAAAATGTGAGAGACTGAGGCCAATCAGTGATTTAGCAATAGAATTGTATTGATCCTATAAGCATTTACGATAGAAGATTCCATAAATTTTGGAGGTTTGGACTAGTTTTGGACATCTCAATTTAGGGTCACTTTCATATTTTCAGGGCACAGAATTGAGTATGAGAAGAGAACAGAACAGCGTCTGAGGTAAGTCTTCTCCAGTCTCACTTTATCCATTATGCCACCTTCAAATTATAAAGTACTTTTCAAAAAAACCCTTTGGACATCATACAGGTCCTCAGATTCTATACTTGACAAATTTTTCCATATTGGTAAAAAGTTTACTCACGAGTAATATTCTACACATGTCCTGCTCATCTTCCAAAGATAGCAAGCAATCAACACTAGCTTGAAAACTACTCGTGGAAGATTAGGGTAGGACAAAAGTGTAAACTCTTTTCTCATACTCATTATCTTGCATGGACTCAGTTACAATTTAGAATTTGTTTCTTTTTACCTTTTTCCTTACCCTTTTTACCCCTTTTACCTTTTCATCCTTTACCCTTATGCCCTTTAGAGTCACTCTACCCCAGTCCTTAAGAATTCTGAAGTTATTTTCCTATTGAGAATTATGAGAAAAAGTATATTATCTCTCCCGGAAATAAGGGCAGCTCTAGTCCCTTTTTATTTAGCGACAATTGTCTGGCACACTATAGTTTCTGCTATGAGAAGCATTAGCTTTTCTCTTGCATACAATTAATATGCAGGCACCTATACTCACATTGATAGCAAAATAATATATGATCCCTCTAAGTGGGCTCTCCCTAGGGTATAACCCAGAAGCTGCCTTGTCTGATTCCTGGGCTTGGATTTCCCAATATAGGCAAAAATATAAATGAACAGTTTCATGAAATTGATCTTTCAGAATTTGAACTTATTTGAGTAGATTCTGTCATCTTGGTGTTACCCATGGTTCAGAAACACTGAGGTTTTTCTTTCTCTTTATTCTGTCTTCTAACCAAACTGCCTCTCCTACTACTCCCTGTATGTGACTCCATTTCCCACCTAACTGCCTTTGTGAATGCTCGCTTATGATCCTAAAATGCCATTATTCCTCACCTTTACTCCTTAGCAACTCTAGCTCAAGTAACATTTCCCATAAGCGACATTTCCAGATACCAAATTTGATGGTGTCATAGGCTTTGGGAATGATGTATATACTTATCCACATATGTTTTTTCCTCCCCCACACCATCGAAGATATTTTCCATAAAGGCAAGGATTATGCTCATTATTTTCTTTTTCTTCAGTCTCTAGTAAACAGTTGGCCACATAGTAGCTGGTAAATAAATACTTAATGAGTCAAATAATTGAATTCAATAAAAGGAAGATTCTTTTTTGTTTGTTTTAACGTGTTAGAGTTGTTACAATTTGTCATCCAATAGCCCTTAAGGATGAGAATCAATCTAATGTGATTTGTTTATTCTAAGTTCTTTGATGCTTCAAGCAAAGTTCTGGCTATTTGATTTCCAACCTCTAATCACAGCTGTCACCCTTTCTTTCATTCTCCTCTTGAATCACAGGTGAGAATTTTATACAGAGTTCCTCAGTCCTCTCCATGTCAAAAAGTTATTGTTCCAGGGTCCTAGAGCAACCCAGCACTATGACAAGACTATCTATTTTTAAAAATTAAAACACCAAAAACATGCCCCCTTGAGGCTCTCTAGCAGTCACTTTTCTGTCCAGTTCATGATAACAGCCACCCATGTAGCATTTCAAAATATAAGCCAACTAGTAATTATTTTTTTTTCTTTGTGGGCAGAAGTATCTTAGGAAATATGGCATCCGGGGGTTGTTGAAATATTTGTCACATAACTTGACTGATAGTTTTTTTTAACATATCACCATGTCTGATGTTACTTTCTCTCTCTCTCTCTCTTTCTCTCTCTCTCTCTCTCTCTCTCTCTCTCACAACACACACACACACACACACACACACACACACGCACACACAAGAAAGTGGCTTGGTCTCTTTAATAACTCAGGGTCTCAGTTTGAGTGATTTATGTTTACTGTCAATGACCCAACTTCTCAATTTCCCACTGATTACCTGGGATTTTTGGAAGAATTCATTTCACATAGGACAATGTTTATATCATTGTTCCTGCTGAATATCTTACCCAACATAATACGACTACTTAGAGACCAAAGATATCTATAAGATTTTTTGTAATTGAGTCTTCATTTCTATTCAGGAGGACTATGAAAAAGAGAGCTTTGTGTAGCCCTGTAGTCATTCTATTATATCACATTTAATGGTTAAAAACTCATCTCTCTATTTCACCTTCACTATGCAATGCATATGAATAGAAAACACATTGGATATAGAAGACCTCAGTTCAACTATCAGTTCTGACATTTATATGTGACTTTTCACAGTTGACATAATTGTTAGTGTGAGATATATTATAAAATATAAAGTTCAATTTGCACGCAGATGAACCCATAGGGCCCCTCTTGTGAAATTTTCTACACAGACGACGTGACAACCTAAGGGTTGCTGACAGAGGGTCTGTGACAATCTTGTGAAATAAGTTTCCACACAGATGGAGCCATAGGGCCCCTCTTGTGAAAAAAGTTTCCATATAGAGGGCCCTGACCCAAGGGTTGCTGAGATGAGAAAAAAGACGTTAAAAAAGAACTTGACCACTCAGCAATGCACGGAAGCGGGGGCGGCTCAGAAACCCTGATCGGCAACAATTTAAGAACTATTTAATAACTAACATGGGCATACAAGGAATGATGTAACCTGGGAGGATCAGGACCAATCTTACGACCAATCCTGATGCAGAGGAGAAGGGTTACTACTCACCTGATCTAGAGGGGAGGGTTGGCACGAATTCCATGAAAGCTCATTTCTGCTTTTGTACATGCTCACTTTTCCTTTCTGAGGATTTATGCCCTCTTCTCAAGGATCAAAAGGGAAAACCTTTCAGCTTCTTGAATAAAACCCTTGAGATGCCAACTTCAGAACTGAGTCCGGGGTCTTCTTTTTAACATTAGTATCCCATTTTCCTCATTAGACTAGATGATTCAGTTCTAAAACTTATTTTCCTATTAAAGCCTAAGGAGTGAGGAATCTGTGGCCTCGAGGCCACATGTGACCTTCTTGGTCCTTGGGTGTTGCTTTTGGACTGAGTCTAAGTTTTACAGAACAAATCCTTTTATTAAAGAGCTTTGTTCTGTGAAGTTTGGATCCAGTCAAATGGCTGCACTTGAGGACCTAAAGGGCCATGGATTCCCTACCCCTGTGCCTTACGTGGTTTTGTTCTGTGTTAGTGCTTGCAAAGGATATGTCACTTTTTGTGTACGTTGTAACAACAGTGTGGCTAGAAGCTGCCGTAGGGGTATAAGACCCAACAAGACCAGCAACAAGAGCTGCCAGCATAGATTCTTTTGATATGCTTTACTAAGGAAAGCAACTTTAAGGGGTTAGTGATCTTTAGTCACACACACATATTTCATTTATTTAGTTCAGGGGAAAAAGCTAGCACCCTGAACTTCAGAGCAAATATAAACAAATTAAAAACATAAACATAGCAAATAAACAGGAATCAACAGACAGACCTCTTATCTGTCTGACCAAATCACAATAGTTACCAGAGGAGAACCAATCAATGGGTCTGGGTAAGCAAAGCTGGGGGGGTCAGTTACAACAGCTTGCCCAAAGTCTCAACATTCCTTTCGTGAGTGAGCCCCAAAGGAAAAACACCAACCTCTGAGTTTATATACCCTGTTAGGAGTCAAAGGGTGTCACAACATATAACTCAAATCCACGTGACCTAAAAGCTTCTGGCTTCACAAACATGTGACTCAAACCCATGTAAACTAGGCTTTCCCTTGAGGTAAGCAGGTCATCAAAGTCTCTTCATTTAATTAAAGAAACAAAGACCAGAATCATCAAGGGCACTTGATTAAATAAGTTCATCAAATGAGAAAATAGCAAAAAAAAGTCCCACCTTAATTACTGATACGTATGTTTTGTTCAGTAGTTTCAGTAGTGTCACACTCTTCTGACCCCATTTGAGGTTTCCTTCACAAAAATACTATAGTTTGTCATTTCCTTCTCCAGCTCATTTTACAGATGAGGAAACTGAGGAAAAAAGGATTAAGTGACTTGCCCTGTGTCACACAGCTAGTAAGTATCTGAGGCTATATTTGAACTGAGGAAGATGAGTCTTCCTGGCACTCTATCCACTCTGCCACCTTGCTGCCCTGACATGTCTTTTATTCATTCATTATTGCTGAAGACCTAGGGGTTTTAAACGAAACATCAGATTGTAACCTTTATATCTGAAACTCTAATAGCTGAAGGCTTGGATATTTATGGAGATAACTTGATCAGTTCTCTGGTTTATGTGATTCTATATACACATCTGTCACATCAATTCTACATCGGTTAGCAGTTCCATGTAAATTGAATAAAGCCACCCACTTTGAGATAATGACAGACACAAAGAGACAGAGAGAGACAAAGAGACAGACAAAAATACAGAGACAGAGAAATTGAGGGAAAGAGAGATAAACAGAGACAGACAATGACAGAGTTGGAGAAGCAGAAAGACAAATACAGACAGGCAGAGAAAGACAGGCAGATAGATACAGACAGACAGAGTGTGTAGAGAGAGAATAAAGTCCTGTCCGTGAACAATGACTGAGCACTGACAGAGAGTTTGCAAATTGAAGTCTTTATGAGCCAATATGGAAATGTGGAGATTTCTAATTGTTAAGGTGTGAGACAAACTAGGTAGTAATTGCATAAGAGTGCTAGACTTGGAGTCAGAAAGGCTCTAGTTCAAATGTAGCCTTAAGCTACTAGTTATGTGACCTTGTGCAAATGACAACCTCTGCTAGCCTCAGATTCTTTTTACAAAAGGGATATCAATAGCACTACTTCATGAGGTTACTGTGAGGATAAAATGACATGACATGTAATGCATTTTCAAACATTAAATATTCCTTATTTTTTTTGTTTTTTAATTTTTTTATTTTATTTAGTATTTGAGTTTTCAACATTGATTTCCACAAGATTTTGAGTTACAAATTTCCTCCCCATTTCTACCCTCACCCCCATTCCAAGATGGCATATATTCTGATTGCCTCGTTCTCCAGTCAGCCCTCCCCTCTTTCACCCCACTCCCCCCCATCCCCTTTCCCCTTACTTTCTTGTAGGGCAGGATAGATTTCTATGCCCCATTCCCTATATATTTTGTTTCCCAGCTGCATGCAAAAAAGTATTTTTTTAAGGCATCTGCTTTGAAAACTTAGAGTTCCAAATTTTCTCCCCTCTTCTCTTCCCACCCACCCTCCCAAGGAAGGCAAGCAATTCACATAGATCACGCAAGTATCATTATGTAAAACACTTCCACAATGCTCATGTTGTGAAAGGTTAACTATATTTCCTTCCATCATATCCTGACCCCCTTTGTTCAGTTTTCTCCCTTGACCCTGTCCCTTTTCAAAGGTGTTTGCTTTTGCTTACCTCCTCCCCTTATTTGCCCTCCCTTCTATCAGCCCCTTTTTTTATTCCCTTCCCCTTACTTTCCTGTGGAGTAAAATACCCAATTGAGTGTGCATGTTATTCCCTCCTCAAGTTGAATCCAATGAGATTAAGATTCACTCATTCCCCCTCACTTGCCCCCTCTTTCCTTCCAACAGAATTGCTTTTTCTTGCCACTTTTATGTGAGATAATTTACCCCATTCTATCTCTCCCTTTCTCCCTATCTACATATATTCCTATCTCACCCCTTAAATTTATTTCATTTTTTTAGATAGCATCCCTTCGTATTCAACTCATCCTGTGCCCTCTGTCTATATTCCATTCAACTTCCCTAATATTGAGAAAGGTCTCATGAATTACACACATCATCTTTCTATGTAGGAATAGAAACATAACAGTTCAATTTTAGTAAGTACCTTATGAATTCTCTTTCTTGTTTACCTTTTTATGCTTCTCTTGATTTTTGTATTTTTAAGTCAAATTTTCTATTCAGCTCTGGTCTTTTCATTGAGAAAGCTTGAAAGTCCTCTATTCTATTGAAAATCCATATTTTGCCTTGTAGCATTTTATTCAGTTTTGCTAGATAGGTGATTCTTGGTTTTAATCCTAGTTCCTTTGACCTCTGGAATATCATATTCCAAGCCCTTTGACCCCTTAATGTAGAAGCTGCTAGGTCTTGTGTTATGCTGATTGTATTTCCACAATACTCAAATTGTTTCTTTCTAGCTGCTTGCAGTATTTTCTCCTTGACCTGAATTTCACGACAATATTCCTAGGAGTTTTCTTTTTGGGATTTTTTTCAATAGGCGATCTGTGGACTTTTTAAATTTCTGTTTTACCTTCTGGTTCTACAATATCAGGGCAATTTTCCTTGATGATTTCTTGAAAGATGGTGCCTAGGCTCTTTTTTTGATCACGGCTTTTAGATAGTCCAATAATTTTTAAATCATCTCTCCTGGATCTATTCTCCAGGTTAGTGGTTTTTTCCAATGAGATATTTCACATTGTCTTCCTTTTTTTTTCATTCCTTTGGTTCTGTTTTATAATGTCTTGATTTCTCATAAAGTCACCAGCTTCCACTTGGTGCAATCTAATTTTTAAGGTGGCATTTTTGTCAGTGGTCTTTCGGACCTCCATTTCCATTTGGCTAATTCTGCCTTTTAAGGTATTCTTCTCCTCATTGGCTTTTTGGAGCTCTTTTGACATTTGGGTTGGTCAATTCTTTAAGGTGTTATTTTCTTCAGTATTTTTTTTGGTCTCCTTTAGCAAGTCATTGACTTGTTTTTCATGGTTTTCTTGCATCACCCCCATTTCTCGTCCCAATTTTTCCTTTACTTCTCTTACTTGCTTTTCCAAATCCTTTTTGAGCTCTTCCATTGCCTGAGACCAATTCATATTTTTTTCTTGGAAGCTTTTGATATAGGCTCTTTGACTTTGTTGACTTCTTCTGGCTGTACGTTTTGGTCTTCTTTGTCACCAAAAAAGGAATCTAGTGTTTGAGTTTGAGTTTGAGTTTGAGTCTGAGTTCCTTTTCTCTGCCTGGCCATGTTCCCAGCCAACTACTTGACCCTTGAGCTTTTTTGTCAGTATATGACTGCTTGTAGAGTGGAGAGTCCTTTGTCCCAAGCTTTAGGGTCCAAGCACTGCTGTTTTCAGAGCTACTTCTACTACACCATCACCCCATACTCTGTCACATCAGCGCTCCTCCTCCCCCAAGAACCGCCAACCTGCACCGCAATACAGGTCAGAACAGGGCACAGAAAGAGAATCTGCCTTTGTGCCCACTAAGCGCTCCTTGTACTCCCGCTCTGATCCGCTGCTAAATTCTTCCCACCATGTGAGCCAGGGATTCCAGAAGCAGCTGTCGTTCTGGAAGCAGCCTCAGGAGCTTTCTGTTGCTGCTATGGCAACTGCGGCACCACTACTTCCACTCCCAGAGTTGGTGGCCAACCGCTCTGAACTCCATCCTGCAGTTTCCCCTTAAACTGCTCTTTGGCATTTGTGGGTTGAGAATTCTAGTAACTGCCACAGCTCACTGTTTCATAGCCCCAAGGCCTGTTCTGGCTGGCTGACTCAGGGTCTGGTCTGTCCCTGCGCATCGCACTCTGGGCGGCCCTCTGCTCTCAGCATTGTGTGATAGACCCATCCTGGTGACAATCCAGGCTTTTGGGGGCTGGAGACCTTTTTCCCTCTACTATTTTATGGGTTCCAGCTCTAGAAGTTGTTCAGAGCCATTTTTTACATGTGTTTGGAGGGATTTGGCTGGGGAACTAAAGCAATTCCCTGCTTTCCAGCCACCATCTTGGCTCTACCCCCCTTACTCCTTATTGTTATATGATTTCTGTTGCTCCTGGAAGAAATAGTATGTGTGGGGGCTTGGGATCAAAAAACTCACAGTTCAAAACAAGTCTTCAGAAATGGATCTAATGTATTTTAGATGTGCATTTTTAGCTGTTTTACATTTTGGTCAGTCCTAGAGGACAGCTGATTCCATGTAAATGGCTCCCATTTGCTGGAGGTGCATGAGCATTTCAGGGAGGTAAAGAGGAGGAAAAACAGTACAGAAAAGGTAGCCTGTGGAAGGAGCAGTGAAAAACTGACAAATTCCTTTTCAGGGAACCCGAAAAGACATTGAGAAAGCAGTTACACAGAATGGTGGAATATTCCATAATGGTGACTGGCAACCAGCACTTTCTATAAGAGTTGCTGTGGACTATGGCTGAAGGAGAAGTAACTGTGGTAAAACAGCCTGAAAAATTTTAGTAAAAATTACCAACATATAAGAATAACCCTAGGGAACTTCCTGCTAAAATCCTTCCCCAAACAGTTCATAAAATGGCTATGAATGTAAAGTGCTTTGTAGACTATAAAGCATTTTTAACAAAAGAAGTTGTTTAATTATCATTATTATTACTGATATAGCCATTGGTTCACTTCTTCCTGAATAGTTTTAAGTTTCTCTGTGCATATGATAAAATGAGAATATTTTACTTACATGAATGAGTCATATACATTGAAACTTCTATTTTTTTAAAGTACTGGACATGGGGTAAGCTTAATGAATTAGAAACTTGAAGCAATTACTTGGGTAATACAGAAGATAAAACCCATTTAAATCTAAATGCCCGTAAAATAGGGATTCAAATATGTATTTGGGGTTATCTCCTCCTAATCAGCAAATACAGATGCCTTTGTTTCAGTACTTATTCTTGAAGAGTCTGCATCACTGAATACTTTTGGTGTTTCAGTCCTTCAAGCAACCCCTCCCTTGCTTATGTCACATTGAAGTATTATGAAGGTTCTCTAAACTCCATGATTGCTATTTTTTTGTCCCCACTGTCTCATTTTCTTCCCCTTATCCCTTAAATATTGGCATACCCCAAGACTGTGTCCTGAACCAGCTTTTTTTCTCTTTTCTCTGTACTCTTTCTCTTAACTATTTCTATATCTACAATTTTATCTATCATTACATGCAAATTCTTGTCAAATATGGACCTCCAATTCCCCCCCGCATCACCTCCTATTATTGTGCGGGGGGGGGGGTGGCTGATTTGGAATCATAGGACCTAGGGTTAAATCCTACCTATACCACTTACATGCCTATGGAAACTTGGGTAAGTAATTTAACTTTCCTGAGTCTCTGTTCTGAGCCTCATTTTCCTCACAGGTAAAGTAAAAAGAGTAGGAAAATATGCCTTTGAAAATCTTTCTAGCTATGTCTTTGCTTATATGAATATTCTTCTTCCATGGACTCTATGCTTATCTTTTTTCCATCAATAAACCTTCATTTATTCTCCCTCTCATCCTACCATATACCCTGGGGGATGTCAGAAGGAAAACAAAATCGTGATAACAAATATGCATAATTAAGTGAAAGACATTTCAACATTGACCGTGTCAAAAAAAACCCCAAAAAACCTGCTTATTCCCTATGCTTTCCCATCTTCTTACATTTGCTGATATCGTTATCTCAGCTTCTGAGCTTCCCTTGAATCTTTGTCTGTTTAAATCCTACCCATTCTTCCAGTCACAGTAAATGTTACCTGTTTCATTAAACCTTCTCCAGATCTTCTACAAAGATGTAATCTTTCCCTATGTTCTGCTGTAACACTTTGTTCTTTTATGTAGTTATCTCTGGCTACATTGATTATAACAACTTTTGCAAATAAATCTGACTTTATCTTATCTCTCCTACCAAACTTTAAGTTCTTCTAAGCAAGAGCCACCTTTTACTGATTCTTCTTTGCATTTGACAGGCATCTTATCAGGGTACCTTTTGGAGAGTAGATACACAATAATTGTTTATTGCAATGATTATTTTTTCAAATTGTTGAATCTTTACCTCACTTTCCAGCTTAAGATAAGGTAAATGACCTTCTTCTGGGGAAGAGAAAAACCTAAGCTTTCTCATGTGTTAAATAGGAAAAACGAAACCACCACCCTCCCTTCCTCCTTGAGAGGCCGCACAAAAAAAATAATTAGACCTTGCCTTGTTTCTCCAGAGAAAAGAGCTGTACATTATTAATACGTTCTCAAAGGCATATGGGTGGAATTATTTTTGTACTGAACTTAGAAATAATGCAACTCTCTAAGAACACTAGACCAAGAAAATTGGATATGGCCTAACAAGCAGAGAGAACCCAAAGGTATTATTCGTAACATTTCTTAATATATGAACTATTCAAGCATTTGGCAATGATCAAATATATTTAAAATGGGTTTTGCAGCTGTCTGAAAGTGTAAATAGCCTCTTGAGTAAATATACTCTCAAAAGTTACACATGTACAAAATTGAGCTTCCAGCCTAATTTTTAAAGAAAAAGTATCTAGCCTAATATCCATTTATTTTTTTGTGCTTTGAAGACTAATTGTGTGCCCAAATATTTATACACACACACACACACACACACACACACACACGCACTAGTCTAATGAGCATCCACCTACATATCAGAAAAAGTAAGTTCAAGCTGTAATTCTGAACAAAGTGCATGACCTTAGCTCATTCTTTTTACCTCTCTTTGATTTGATTTTTCTCATTGGTAAAGTGAAGAGGGTATACTAAAATCTCCTTCCTTTTTAATGTCACTTTATTTTGTATCTACTTCTGTGTTTATTTTGTATATGTGTATACATGCATACACACAAAAAACCCAGTATTTTGTAAATAAATGTAAGCTCTTTGAAGTCAAGAATTATCTTTTATTGATTTTAGATTCTACCTCTCCTTTATATCCTTATATATAGCATAGTGTCTGGCACATAGTAGACACTGACAAAAATTGGCATAGATAACACTTCAGAAATAACTTCATTTCAGTGAATTTATTTTTATTTAATAGCACTACTTGTTTGTAATCTAAAGTGAAGCAAAGAATAAAATTTGCAGCCTAGGCATGTTCCATTCACGTCTATAATATGATGGCTTCATATAAGCAGCAGCTCTTTTTAATCTCCCTCCTTCCGCACAAAGAAGTTCGATGCATAATAAAGAGTATGGAATGGTCAGCCATGTTTTCAAACTGGTGGACATTTCTTTTGGTCTTGAATTGGAGAAAGGGAAGTGAAGGGAAGTAGGAAGGGGAGTAGAAAAATGGGAAATAAGAAAGGAAGCTGATTATGCAACAGGATTTTCAGGGGTCCTGCTTTTCTTTCTGGCTCTTCATGCTTTGTTACATTCTGGAATGTTGCCAGGGTTTTTGTTTGTTTGTTTGTTTTTGTTTGGTTTGCATATTTTGTTTTGAAAAGAAAAGCTAATGGGATGAGTAGCATTAATTGTTGTTTTCCTTAGCAGTGACTGTGGCAATAGCAAAGAAATTAAATTTTTAAGGACTATCACAGGTGAGAAATCACTAAGGGGAAGAGCTTGGGAGGAGAGCAGGGGTAAGTTTAGGGTAGGAAAATAGGTTGTTGTTCAATTGTGTCTGATACTTGGTGACTCCTTTGGGGATTTTCTTGGCAAAAGTGCTGAAATTGTTGCCATTTTCTTCTCCAGCTTGTTTTACAGATTAGTGACTAGAACACTGAAATAGTGAAGCCCCTCCCTCCACATGGGAAAAGACCTGGTTTCTCCTATCATCCAACACCCCCACCCCTTCTATACTTTTAGAAACTGCTGTGCTAAGAAAGTAGAGATAAGAAATTACATCAGTAGACAGACACCTGTAAGGTCCTGTTTTATCTAACTACTACTCCCTTCTTGCTGAATACTAGCCCTTGGCCTCATACCTGTTTCTTTTTGTTCTTTGTTCTTTGTTGCTGGGAAAAGATTCTGCATTTAGAATGTGAGCTCCAAACTCAATTAATGGGAAGAGGAGCCAGTAGGGGGTGGGGGAACTCTGCATTAGGGTCTATATAACCTGCTTTGAGCGGTATGCAACAGACATACATGTGCTGGCATCATCTTGAGCCATGCTGAGGTGTGTCCTTTCTCATGAGAAAGCAATAAACTGTTTTTTGCCTTTTCTCAAGGGTCTCTGTCTATTTTTAATGTGAGTAGTGGTTTCTGACCCACACATTAGGAACTTGAGGCAAACAGGGTTAAGTTATATATACGTTCCTCTACTTATTATTTGGTATCACATATGTCTGGATTGAATATGTCTTTTTTACTCCAAATTATTTTCTTTTCTTTAATCAATGTCAGCAAATACTTATCCAAATCAACAATAATGACAGGAGGAAGGAAAGATGGAAGAAAAGAAATGATTTTTTAAAAAGTATGCGGCATAGCACAACCTCCAGATATCTAATTTTAACAACTTACTGTATTGAAATCTGAATTAATTAGAAACACAGGTGCAAGTGACACCATTATACAAAACTATTTTGAAGAGAATAAAAAATTACTACAGTTTACAATTACTGTTCGGTAAAGTACAATGCATTATTCAAAATATACATCCATCATGTTCATGTCTGTCAGCATTAGGCATGATTACTGAGTTTTATACAAGCTAAAGCAAATAAACACTTTAAAAATCTTTAAATTTTAATCTGTAGCAGCGTCTCTATATTCTAAGATAATTGATCCAGGAGAAGGAATTTAATTGTGTAACTGGGAAAAATAAGCAAACATATTCCTCCCACAGCTCACACCATTAGAATTAATTAATTGCAATAGAAATTATGCTATATTGTGATAGATGAAATGATTAAAACTTGTCATTCACTCCTGTCAAAATAGCAATGAGAGGATCTTACAAAAAGTAAATGTTTTTAGTGTCAGTTTGTCAGTTAATAAGCATTTATTAAGTGCCTATTGTACCAGTTACTGTTCTAAGCACTGGGAATACAAAGAAAGACCAAAAATAAAAACAGTGTGTACTCTCAAGGAGCTCATTGTCTAATGGGAGACAACATGAAAACAACTATGTACATAAAAATATATGAAGGATAAATTTGAAACAATCCAAAGAATCTAGATACTGTCATTCAGCACAATCAGGAAAAGCTTATTGTGGAAGATGGAATTTTAGCTGGGATGTGAAGGAAGCCAGAGAAGCCTAGAGGTATAGTGAAAAGATAGTATTCTAGGCATGGAGAACAGCCAGTCAAAAGACTTGAATAGGGAGATGGAATGTCTGGTGCAATGAACTTATAATCAGAGGTTGTTCATGTAATCTTTTGAGAAAGAGAATACAGGTTTTATCCCCCATTTATATATAAGGAAACTGAGGCTCTGAGAGGTTAAGATATATGTTAAGGTCGTATTTCAAATTTCAGATATAGAACTTAAACACAGGTTTCTTGACTTCAAGAAGATTGTTTTTTTCTACCACAATAACACATTGATTGGCCCGCACCATTACCAAGCCATACCCCCTCTTCCAAACAGCATTTCCTAGAGATTCATTATTTTTCTCTGTAAATTTTCTCCTTCAATGTATCCCTGATTTGTTCTTTTAACTCAATTTCCCCATGTAAAAATCATGGAAGCATGTGCTCAAGGGTTCTGCCTTGAAATCCAAATCTACACTAATAATGGCTTTGAATTTGAGCTGTCCTTTTCTCTTACAGACAAGCACTATAAGAGAAGTTCAGGAAATAGCTAGCTACATATATAACCTTAAAGAAACTGGAATTGCTCTTCAGGGGGTTATTCAGAATGTCCTGGAACAGAATAAGAATGGGCTAGAGTCAAGTTAGAATTTTGAATGCTATTCTTAGAGAAACTTCAGAGATCATTTGGTTAAAACCATAAATAGTAGCTAAACTAGGATCAAAGCCTGTCTCCTGAATCCTAGTCTAGATTCATACTATAGCATATTACCTCCCTAAAATGCCATTCCTAAAACATGCTTCAACATATTGATATGAGTAGTTAGATAAAACTTGCTGTGTCAATGATATCTTGAAAATTAGACTTGTCTGAACTTTAGAAGCAAGGCTCAACAGCAACTATTGTAACCTTCACTTTATTCAGAATTCAAACAACACTACATTTGAAGTAATGTTTATGTATTTATTTATTTGTTTAACTGAACTATTTTTATGAGAAACAGCCAAACAATTATCAAACTAGTTCACAGAGTCAATATCACTCAACCCATTTTCCCTCTATCCCTTCTAAATTTTCCAAATATTTACATCTTGTCTCTTCCCCCAGAGATTTTACTATTATAATAAGGGGGAATAATGGGATCATAAAAATAATCATACTTCAGAACAATTTAAGTCCCATGGGAGAGTAATAAACAAATTGCTTTGGGGGGTGGGAGGAAAATGGATAGAGGAAATTATACCATATTTGAAGTCATTGAATATGGGCTCAGATTACTGCATCTTCTTTGACCTTTGGTAAAAACCTCTCTGGGTCACTATGTGGTGTAGTAGATAGAATCTTGGGTTCCTCTTCATGAGGTCAGATCTGGACTCAGACACTTACGATCTGTGTCACCTTGGGTATGTCACTTAACCCTGCTTGCCTCAGTTCCTCATCTATAAAATGAGCTGGAGAGGGAAATTTCAATTTCTTAGCCAGGAAAATCCCCCAGAATGGAATTATGGAGAGGCAAACATGACCGAGCACAAGAGTCTCTCTGGACCTCAGTTTCTTTATCTTTAAAACAGAATTATTTGTTCTGAGTCCCCTTTCATTTTCAGGTTAATGATTGTAGTCCTCTCTCTCCTATCTTTTTCAAATTTTCCTAGGGCATTTTATACATTTCCTCTATCTTCTTCATATTTCATTTTATCTTATACATATCTGCATAAGTTATATCTTCCCAGGAGAATGTTAGCTCCTTGTTGTCAGGCAATGTCTTTTTTGTTTGTTTTTTATTAATCTTGATATGCTAAAGACTAGCACAGCATAGTAAGTACTTAATATATGTAATTTTGAAATAGAATTGAGGAGAAATAACCAAATAAGATTGTATTGGAGATGGACTTTGAAGAATTAGTAAGATTTGGGTAGGTAGAAATGGGAGAGAAGTGATGGAGACCCGGGGGGAAGACTATAGTGTACAGTGATAGAGACGACTCTGGGGCACTGAAAGCTGTTGAAGTAAACTGTGAAAATTGTATGCTTGCTTTGATTTAGTGTTTGTACTGTTTGTGAAACTTGTGATTTCCTTGGTTTAGGGAACTACTAGAAAGGAAAATTCAATCTCCAATGCAGAAAAACCACTCTTTTTCAACTTAAAGACAATAAAAACCATGTGAGATTGAAGGTTAAGTGACTGAATCAGAGTTACTCAGCCAGCATGTGTCAGTGAAAGAGCATAAAACCAGATCTTTCTGAAAGCCAACTGTAACAGCAAGGCAATAAACACAACATCAACAATAATCATGGATATGCCTATGTAGTTCTGTATCACACAGTATGAAAGACTCTTCATACAGAAGTTTGAAGAAGTAAAACATTTATTCAGACATCAGATAATCGTATCCCATAACCAGGCAATCTGCTCCCACAACCAGTGTGCCCACTTCATCATAACAGCAAGGAACTTAAAACACAATATCACAGCATGGAACCTTGCCATCCCACAACATCTCTGACCCCTGCTGGGGTGTTCCCACAAAACTCACAGTATAGCTATCACAGTTAAATTTTCTTTACCTCAGCTCTATCGTGACTGCCATTAGCAGCCATAGTGGTTCTTTCAGCATTTCCTGTGACACAACTTCCTTTTCCTGTTAGTAAGCTCCTCCCATCACATATGACTTAGGCTTCCTGTGACATAAACAGGTCACATGGCTTATTAATGTGTGGGAAAGGTCTTCAAATCTAAATTGCTATTACACCAACTGAAATCAAAAGATGAATCCATTCATCCATTCTAACAGGGTTAAGTATATTTTATTGACTTCTATCCACTTGGAGATTAATGCTACATTTAAAGTATTAATGGAGATGCTTGGGTACTTATGATATGTCATTCTCTTTTCATTTTAAATAAATGGAAAGCATATTGTTATATTTTCCAGAGGACATAATGGACAACTCTTTATAGTCTCTAGAATATTCATTGCTATTAATTTCATCAATCAAAGAATAAATATGCTTCTCAGCTGTAATCATTGATGCATCAAAATTTAAAGGAATTTAAAATTGGTACATAAGGAGTTCGTGGAGATGGAAAATCTTCCTGTTTAATTCTCTGTTTGCTAGACCAGGGTGGCTTTCCACTTGGACAAAAAATTACTTTCCTTGCATTTTGTCACACATGAGCTGTTTAAAAAAAAGAAAAAGGAAAAGAAACTAAAAGAAAAGAGCAGAGAGGAGAATAAAATGTTCTAGTTGGTAAACATTTTTGAACTGTAACAGTTTGATCAAAGGAGTATACAAATGGTAGATGCCTTTGTCAGGCAAAAGAAAAATTCTCTTACTCCCATGAATTTTTCCATGAACAATTCTAAAGGGCAGAAACACTGCAAATAGATTTTGTGCCTGGGGCAGACAATATTTAAACACACATACTGTAACACTTAACTTAGATTACTCGGCTATATTTTAGTGCATCATTACAGTATATTCAACAGGGAAAATGAATTTAAGCAAGAATCAGTCTCCTTCACATTCTAGAAAATTTTGTATTATTTCTCTAGGTCAATTCTTCCACTGAAATTTACCTAACATATTTTACACTCTGTAATATTACAACCTGGACATTACCCTCACTTGACTACATCTAAGGTAACATATATGTGTTCAAGTAATGTGATTGAATGAAATCATTAAAGTGTTTTTGTGTGTATGCATGTCTGTGTATGTAAAAGAGAAATAAGTGGGGAAAAAACTCATTTTACATTATGGTCTCTCAAGTCGTCTAACTTAAAGTCACATCCTGCATGTATCATAACACCTGGTTGACCTTGTGCAAACACCTTAATCACTTAGCCTTTCTGGGTCTGTTTTCTCATCTGTAAAATGAGAAAATTGGCATAGGTGACCTCTGAGATCCCTTCCAACTCTAAATACTTGTTCCCTAAGAACATGTATATACACATTCATACATGTACATACATATATGTATGTGTTGTGTAAGTATGCATGCATATCGATATATGTGTATAATTTATATGCACATGTGTGTATTGGTGCCTGATACAATAAGCCTACATTACTTTATGTATGAGTTTCCAAGTAGGTTCACAGCTAGGTGTCACAGTAGATAGACTTCTGCGCTGGAAGTCAGAAAGCTCTGACTTCAAATCTGGCCTCACCTACTACTAGCTGTGTGACACTGGGCAAGACACTTCTCCCTGTTTGCCTCAGTTTCTTTATTTGTAAAAATGATCCGGAGAAGGAAATTGCAAACCACAAGAGTAATATTGCCAAGAAAACCCCAAATGGGGTCACAAATAGTCTGACCGTAAAGAAAAACAACTGAAGAATAACAACAACATTCCAGGGAGGTCTCACATTAAACAAACAAACAAACAAACATGTTACATTGTTGAAATTCAGCCTTTAAAGTTTCTTTCCATTGGCTCTAAAGGCTTCTCGATATTTAGAAGTGCTAGGTTAAAAGTGTAAATGCCCTTGAGAAGGATAAAACATTATTCTTACCAAATTTACCATTTCAATATTTCTAATGTCTGATCTCTTCTGTTTTGACAAGTTTGCCACCCTGGTTCATGTCCATCAAAAACTGGCTTTTCTGTTTTCCACCTCATTCTTCTCAAATCTATCCTCTCCAGCTGCCAATTATTATTTTTTTCATAAAGCTGTCCTATCATGCCCAAGTCTTCATTGAGTCTACATGTCCTCTAAGGTAAAATGCAGACTTCTCACTTTGGGATTTAAAATATTTCATGATCAGGCTCCAGACTACCTTTCTAGGTATATTATTTCACTTAGTACGCTCAACCTTTCAGGCATCAGGACCTGTTGGCTGTTCCCCAAATGAATATTGTGTCTTCTGTCTTGTGCGAACTCTTTCCTAGGTCTGTAATAAATTTTCTCCACACTTTTCCCTCTAGAATCCTTACTTTCAGTTAAGATTTAGTTGATTTCACCTTTGTTTATGCATGCAGGAATGTATAGCCTTGAGAAAGTCACAATCTCCCAGAACCTATTTGTAATCTGTAAAATAAGAGAGTCAAACTATATGGTCTCTGTAATCCCTTCCAAATGTGTCTATGAGGCTACGTCCTTGCACCATATCTTGCTGGAAGACTTCTAATTTCTCATATAGTTACTGCTATGTGTTTATGTATGTATGTGTGTATGTGTGTATACGTATATAAAATTATATATGTATGTTTCCTCCTATTTAATACACACACGTGTATCTATTTAAGAAAATGCTAGTTAAATGTCAGTTATTATTTGTCAGTTCTCAATATAATTTCCTTTTTTCTCTTTTACCTTAGGGATAAATCCTCTATTTTTCTGCCTTAACGCTTTGAATGTAAAAAGCACTGTTCCTTGACAAACCTACCATTTCTAGGAGGACTGTAGCTTTTGTCTTCCCCATTTATTTCACTTTAGAGTGGCTTTTACCTCTCAAAAAGAGGCATTAGTAGTCTCCCTAAAATAAAAATTTCTCTGATGTATCCCTAGTCTAACTGCATCATTTTAACTAGAAAATGAAGAATTTGGTCTAGATGACCTCTAAGATCCCTTTCATCTCTAAATCTATGCTTCTCTAATGCTATACCTTTCCTTTATACCAAGGAAACAATGATTTTTCTGTTCCTCTGAGGATATTTTCTTTTTCATATAATCAAAGAATCTTAGAAGTTGAAGGGTCATGAGAGATCATCAAGTGTAAGTCCTCTTTTAAGAGAAATATTTTTTGACTTATCCTTAGCATGTAGTAATCTAGTTTCTAGTAAATGGGAATTGATTTCTTCCTTCATCAACCTATTTCACTTTAGACAGGTCTAATTGCTAGCAAGGTTTTCCTGATATTAAGCCAAAGTCTGCACCTCTGCAACTTCTCATCATTTTCATTCTCCTTTTCTGACTAAACATCTGTAATTCCTTTTGCCATTATCTGAACATCATGATTTTCAGTCTACTCACCATTACAATGGTGCTATTCTGGATTAATTCCATTTTATCCATATCCTGCCTAAAATGTGGTACTTAGAAAGGAATATTATACTCCAGATGTGATCTAACCATAGAAGAACACAGCGATACTATCATATTCCCTTTTTGGGGTCCTAGGCTTCTCTTCATGTAACCCAATATCACATAAGTGTTATTGTTTGCCATGTCAATGTGTTGACTCCAATTAGACCACATTTTATTCAAACTCCAAGTCTATCCAGTATGAATTGCTATCTACCTATGTCTTCTTTGTAACAATGAAAAATATTGATTTTTTTGGGTTATGTAATACCTATATTTTCCAGTATTTTCTTTCTCCTTTTTCCTCTCTGACATCCATCTTCTAAAAAGATTATTCTTTCAGCAAAACTAACAAGCACATTGAAAAAGCAGACTGACATTGCACACAGTGTTACACATGCATTTTCCTTTACCTCTTTTAACAACAATAACAACCAAATTAAAAAGAGTAAAGATATATTCCATATATCTTCTTTGGTGCCTTTGGTGTAGGACTCTATATTTAACCCCGTTAAATTTCACCTTATCACATATGACTCATCATTTTGGCCTATTGAAAATTTAGAATCCTTATTCTTTCACCCAACATGTTTTCATACTCTGTGTTAGCTTAGGCCTAACTCAGGATACTCTACTGATTGACTTTGGAAAAAAAAAAACAATATATCATTCAGCATAGCTTGGTTTAAAAAAGGAGATTTATTTAGCCATAAAAGGAAACTTTATTCAACAAGGGTGTACATTGAGGACAACTAAAATTGGTTCAGCTGAGAGAGGTTCAGACCAGTTTGCCCAAGATGATCAACCAGCCAACCATCAGTGTCCTCCTGGAACTTTTGTGGCTGCTTTGTACTGAGGTGACCAGAAAGAAGTAATACCAACAGTCTGTGTCTTTGGACTCCTGAGCCAACCAAGATTCAAGTGTAGTTACTGACACTTTTTAAGGAGAACAAACAAACAAAAACAAGCTTAGCTTTCATGAGGGCAAGGATTGGGATATTGCTCTAAACATACCCTTCCAGTTTGATGTCATTCACAAATTTGATAAGCATACCAATGGGGCAGCTAGGTGATTCAGTTAGTAGAGAACCATCCCTGGAGTTAGGAGGACCTTAGTTCAAATCTGGATTCAGACATTTGACATACTTACTAGCTGTGTGACCTTGGGCAAGTCACTTAACCCCAATTGACTTGCCTTCCCCCTTCCAAAAAGAAAATGAAAGGTAAGCATACTATTTATACATTCGTTGAACTCATTCATAATGATGACAACAAGCATAGCAATAATAATTTCCATTAAAGTCCCTTAGAAACTCCACCTGGGATTATCTCAATTCTTTAGTTATGACTTTTTTAGTTCAATCAGTAGTTTGGTATTTTTCAAATATACTGAACTTTACCATGGTCAATTCTATACCTCTTCATCTTGTCCACAAGGATATCGTAAAGACTACATAATGCATGGCCTTAAGGGAGTATATCCTGTTTTGCTGAAATTAAATTACTCTCCTTCGATGGCATTCACATGATTTACAAGTCTAGGAATTCAGACAAAAGAAGAAATAAAACTAGTCTGACATGATCTGTTCTAAGCAATCATTGTTTATCTTTCTGTGCCTGTTGACTCTTCTATTTTTTTTCAGATCACAGATTCTTTCCCCAATCGAAAGGAAAGGAAGAAAATTTAAAAGCTTTGAGCATACAAATAACATTTCTACTCCATTTTCTTGTTCTTTTTATTACAATTGGCATGTATGACTAATTCCCATTTCCATTAATATTTTAAACAGTATTGAAGTTAGTTTATTATTTTTTCTTTTACTTTGTAATATGTTCATTTGAATGCATTATCTTCTAAATTTTAGACTGATTTCCTTTTTTTTGTTGATACATTTTTATATTATATTTATTTCTGAATTTATGACTCACTGCTCTCCTTGCTGAAGCCTTCTTTCATAACAATATCTTAAATTAAAACCCAGTATAATAATAACAGCCAAGACATGAACCACATCTGACAGTATATCAAGTGTTCTATACCCATAATCTTCCAACACGGCAATTAATTCAATGTGGTTTCAAACTCTTGCAACTGAATTTTATCTTTCTTATTATGGCATCTTTCATTGTACTTTCTGTTTAAATTGTGTATGGTTTTTCCTTGGCTCTTCTTATTCACTAGCAGCTCATATAACCTTTCCCAAGTTTCTGTGACTTATTTATTGTTTCTTCTGGTACCATAATATGATATTATATTCACATACTAAAATTTGTTTATCAACCTCCCAATTCATGGGCAATTTCTATTATTCCAAAAAGACTTGTTTGTTAAGAATAGTGCCTTGAACATAGCAGGTACTTAATAGCTGTGACTCTCGATTTGGTTCAATTTGATTAGAAATCATAATGCCTTCTGGACATTTGAAATTATACTTGAACAAAACAGTGGGTGTTAATGTTAAAATAGATATCCTATATAAGATCAGAAATTTGGAGCTTAAAGAGAAATTAGAGACCACCTAATTCCACCTTCTCATTTTGCCAATAAAGAAATGAGCCGCAGAGGAATTGGATCACTTGTTCAACATTGCATAGTTTATAAATGGAGAACACAGTTCCTCTAGCTCCAAGTTCAGCATAATTGGATATGAAATTCACTGAAAAGTAGAAAAAATGTAAGAATCTTTATCTGATCCTAATTATAGTATCCCAAATTTTCTACACAATTTATTTGAGTTATATCACATTGATCAACGTTAATGTGGCTTTATTTAAATCATTAATTAGTAAAAATAACTTTAATATATTTTCTCAAGTTAAGAAAAAAACAAATGTTATATATCCAAGGAGTTGTGATTTTTTGAAGTGAATTTCTCACTTAAATTTCCAACAGACGTTTCTAGTCAATTTGAAGGAAATTTGAGCAATTCAGCTAAAAGAGGCTATTTTGTCTGAATTACCTTGGTAGTCTTGTCCATATAGAACATGTCTTAGAGACTCAGAACTGTACGAAATATCAAAACAATAAAGACAAATACTAAAAGTCACTGCAAAGCTTGGATTAGAAAGCCTGGAATCCCACTCTGAATATGTTTATGTGTGTCCAATGTTCTTTAAAGAATGATTTGAATCAAGGCATTACTCCTCTGCAATTGATAATAACCTGAAATCATGCTAATCTCTGACACAGCAGGTTTTTGATAGCTCTGTAAAAAATAGAACATCATTACTTCAGGCAAGGTGACAGGGATAATCACCTCCTATAATTCATGTTTAATACCTGAATGCCAGAGAGGAATCATTATGCCCTTGGCCCAAAATTCTTAACCACACTATATCAGCCACCCTCATAAAAATATTTGTGAAAATTGCTAGTTACTCCTGTTAAAAGAGACTACATTGGATTTTTGTCAGCTTTTTGAAATGTTATAATTGGACAAATGCTCTAGCTGCTCATGTACAACACACAGTGCCCTTACTGGGGAAATATACCATGGCAGCCTAGGATTCTGATGAGACATTTCACTTATGTGACTTGTCAAGGCAATTGACACCCAATGAGGATGAATATAAGTAGAATGATTTACATGGTGATGTACGCTAATATTTCTGCTTGAAAAAAACATGTTTTATACTAAAAGAGGATTTGATTATGTTGTAGTCAGTAATATCACTGACTTAAAGATATTTAACTGAGGAATTTTTCTCCATGAAACCAACCTGTAAGAGGAGTAAATCTAATGTTACTACAGGGTGCTGATTTTAAATATGTAAAATGAATATAACTAACATAATTTATTAACTGTTTCTCCTTAGGTTGAATAAGTTGAATGAATCAGATGTGGTTTTTTTCTTGTATTATATTCATTAGTTGCATAAATTTTATAACTTAAACAGGAAGAAACACACTGAAAGCTGACTAACATTTCTCCAAGTCAATTCAGCAGGGCTATTATGTGGCACCATTACAAATAAAGTAGTGCTTTCCAGAAAACCGGGGTTCAAATACTCTTCTAGAACATAATAGCTATGGAACAAAGGATAAATTGCAGCCTCTTTGAGCTTCCCTTTTCTGTAAGACAGAAATAAAATAGCATCTATTTTATGTGATGATAGTGAATATCAATTTCTATCTATCTACAATATGATATTACATATAGACACCTATGTATCTTTGTAAACATTAAAGCACTATAGAAATTCTAGCAATTATTTTTGATTATTTATATGGAAGAATACAATGAACAAGGATATATCTTCTAATATTAACCTAATCAGATGAGGTATATGCCAGACTCACATTAGTGAAGTAGCATAAACTTTTGGGAAAAAACATATAAGATTAACCCAAGTTTATTCCACATATAACTTGCTTGTATGTAGTTGTTTGAATGTTATCTCCCCTATTAGTCTATGAAGTCTTTGAGAGCTGTTACTGTTTTTTATTTTGTCTTTCAGCGTATCCTCACTGCATATTTAGCATATTGTTTAGCAGACAGTAAGGCAAAGGGGATAAGTATTTAGATGCTGTTGTCGTTCAGTTACTTCACTTATGTGTGACTCTTTGTGACCCCATTTAGGGTTATATTAGTAAAGATCCTGTGTGGTTTGCTGTTTCCTATTCCAGATTATTTTACAGTTGAGGAACTGAGGCAAAGAGAATTAATTGACTTGCCCAGGGTCACACGGCTTGTGAATTTCTGAGGGCAGATTATTACTCAGGTCTTGCTGATTTCAAGTTTAGTGCTCAATCTATTGTGCCATGTAAGGCATTTAATTATCAAAAGGCCTTTTTTGTTTTCATGAGGCTAATTTTCCTCATGGTATAAATGCCCACTAGATAAATTATTTTATCTTTCTATGTAAATTTTTGCCTCCTTTATTATCACCTCTCCGATGGGAAGAGAATTGGGCCACATTTGGGAGCTAATTTTACTTGACAGACTTGTATGGTCCTTGCTTAAGCATTTCATTTTCCAAGAGCAGTTTTCCAAAAATCCTATAGGTATTCTTAGAATCTGTAATATTCTCATTTACTTGTTAGTTTATTGATGACATGTTGCATGAATTATTTTTTCTTATATAATCTTGGAAACTAAGAGTGAGTCATAGGGAAAATAATATGAAGTGTATAAAAGCATTTCAATTAATTAAAGATGCTTCCCTGAAGTCCAGTTAAGTTTCTTCTGAACATGAGACTTCTTGCTGAACTTCAACTTATTTACCAAACACTGTTCAACAACTGGAAATCATTTTTAATCAACTCTTTCAGGTACACATTTAACAAGGACATTACCTTGCACTCCCACCATTTCCAAGATTGTTTCAACTGGTGTCAACTTCAATAAAATAAGAGTTTCAATCAAAGAGAAGCTCGATAAAACAAAGCAAGAAAAACTTCCCCAGTTTTTAGTACCTAAGATACTGTTGGAGAATCATGACTATTGCTCTGAACATTTTTTTTAATCTACCTGAACTAGTTACTAGGTGTTTTCTGATCATATTCTAAAGCAAAAACTATTTTAAAGGAATAATAAAAGAGAGAAATGAAGCCAAAAAGAAAAGAGAGTAGTTATAAAGATGCAAAAGCAATTAGTTCTTTGTCAGATTTTAAAGTAATTTTGAATCCATACATATACTGAAATTACATATTCTGAAATATTGAATTCTGGGAGTTTGTGTGAAGAACACATATCACTGTGTTGTGATTTCGAACATAGATTTCATCTAAATAAAACTCAGAATTTAGGATTTATTACAACATCTATGTTCAAATTAGGAAGAAAATTAAAATTCTATTTCATTAAGAGAGAAAATAAAGGGAGAGATAAGAATATTCATTTACATAGTGTCTTAACATGCGCCTAACAGTGTAAAACTCTATAAATATTATCTCATTTAATCCTTACCTCAATGCTGAGAGGTAGCTCGTATTGCTGCTTTCATTCTGTAGTTGAAGACATTTCAGCAAACAGAAATTAACTCACTTGCTTAAAGTCATACAATAACTAAATGTCTGAAGCTGGATGTGAACTCAAATCTTCTTTACTCCAGGTCCCACATTATCAATTGTGTTATCACCTTCCTCTAAGAGTTGTTCTTTGTATATAGAAAAATTCCCCTTAACTGGGATGATTTCTGGTTATTGCTAATGTATCCCTTCATCTGTAGGGCGTCATTATAAGAAATATTTCTTCCACAACTATTTCACATATATAGGACTCCTAAGATATGTACATATCCCCACAGAAGGTGTATCCATTTGAACTGGTTTTCACAAAAACATTCTAGAGCCAAAATGTCCAACGCTAAATTCAGTTTCTTTCGTCCTAAATTCTTCCCTCTTCTGAACTTTGTTATTTCTGGAGAAGTCCACCACCACCTTTCTAGTCACCCACATTCTCAAGCTTCATGCCATGTTCAGCTCCTATCAATTGTGTGTGTGTGTGTTCTATAATCAGATAACAACTAATTTCTACCTATGAAATATTTATCACATCTGTTTCTACCTATATAATATCTTTCGCATGTGTCCCTTTCTCTCCACTCACATAGCCAGCACACTGATTAACTTACACTCTCATGGCCACTGAGAGAATCTCTAATAGTATAAATTACCAATGAGTTGCTAATCTTCATTACCTTCATTAGCTAAAGAGGTTTCCACACCTAGAGTCCATATGGACCAGTGACTACATTCTGTTCCCACCTCACCACTCTACGCAATAGAGAATATAAAGAAGATTAAAGAAAACCATGTCATTAAATAGATTTAACTTTATAATGACTTGTTGAGTTTTGATAACTTTATACCCACTTAAAATATTTTAATGTCCCAATTATTTTGCCCCAACTAACCTGTCATTTTAGCAACTTTATGAAGGATAGAGTATGTGACAATATATTAAAAGCAAATTCAGTCACAGTTTAAGGTAGCACCATGATCAGTACTTGTCCTTAAAAAATGAACAAATCATGTAACTTCGTGTGGTAGAAAAGAGAAAATAAAATAAAAGGTCACATTACTTAAAATGAGAATGTTTCTGTAAATGTCAATTATGCTGTAGACCTAACAACATATTTATAGGATATTTTTATTTTAAAGGTTTTTTTTTTTTATTTTTTTCAGATGTTCACCACTTCTGCAATCTCTTCAAAGTACAGGTGCTGACTTTACTACTATATTTGATCTGACAAGGAAATGTGAAATGTAAATGACTACTTTATTCCTATTTGACTGAAATAATGATTATCTTTAGATTACCACCCTCCCCCACACATCCTTCTTTTTATAATTCACTCATACATTGTTTTTATTGTTTTACAGACACTTTCTTTTAGAATTTGTAGAAAGAAAAAGAATTGAGTTGATGACTTTAATACACTGCTATTTACGATCTGGGGAGCACAATTTTTTGCCTCTATTCTTAACTGGACCTTCTTTTTAAAGATAAGGTGATGGTAAAAAGGTGATTTTAAACATTTCTTTTACTGAGTCTATGATTTTATTGGCATATGGAGCTCTTGGTGAGGAATTTCCTCTACCCATATGAACCTCTCTTAACTGTACAATTTTACAGAATTTCATATGTCACTGAGAAGTTGAGTATATGGCCTTGGGTCACAAAGATACTATGTGTCAGAAGTAGGACTTAATGAAAACCCTGCCTTTAAGGCTAAATCTCTATGCATTATACAACACTGGATTTCAAAGATACTGTATTTTTTCAAGTAAGGGTGCAGTTAGAATTTGCCATGACCATTTTAACTCTTGGCTTTCATGAGCTCTCCATGAGAGCAAATATTGAACTCTACTGTTTCTATTCCCTTCCATGGAGAATGTTCTAATTATTTTCTTTCTAATCCCTTTCTCCTTTCCCCAACATGAATAATAATGGATAGAAAACGAAACAGCAGATCTACAGCCATCTATATCATAAGGACACTTCCTAGGTAGAAATTGTCTTAGGTTTAGACATGAAAAATAAATGTTAATTTAATCTTTAGTCTAATTACCTCCATACAAACACAAGTAGGAATGAGGTTGAAGGAAGAAGACATACCTAGTGGAGAATATTTTCTCCTTAAATTATGTCCAGTAGTCAGTCATCACGATCATGAAAGACCTATTCCATCATAGTTTCATAAGTGAGTGTTTAGGTAAACTAAAAATAAATAAAAAATAAATTTAAAAAAAAAAATAAATAAGTGAGTGTTTAAAATATGAGCCAGGTGTAAAAAATCCAACATTCTAGATCTTTCTTGGATGTTACTTGTGTTTGCATTTAATCTTGCTATATTTCTATGAAGACACTAAGACCAATTTGACTCACCTGAAACATTAGTTGTCATGGGATCATAGATTCAGAGCTAGAAGACACTTTAGGGTTTATTGAGTCTAATTCCTTCATTTTGTAGTTGGGGCAACAAGCACAGAAAGTTTTGGTGACTTGCTCAGGGTCATAAAGGCTGTAATTGTCTGAGAAAGGATTTGAAAGAAGGTCATGCTGACTCCAAGTCCAATGTCATTTCCTTTCTATACCACCTTGCCTCTCACACAATAATTCATATTCCTGAAAAAAAAGTTCTGAAAGTTAAAAGGACACATGTCGAATATATTCTTAATAAATGATATGATGTCCAATATTTTAAAGAAGTAATCACCTATAGTATCACTATGTTATCCTATATAAGTGCATTGTAATCAAATAGGGCAAGATTGAAATATATCCTATAGACTCCTAAATTTAAATATAGAACAGAACTTCGATATATATCTAAACCAATCCCTTCAATTACAGTTGAGGAAAACAAATGAAATTAAATGATTTGGTCAAGACCCAAAAGTCAAAGAGATTTAAAATCATTCTTCTGAATCCAAGCCCAGAATTCTTTCCAATGTATCACATCTCTTCAGTGATTCCAATGATACATAATTTCACTAATGTGACACTTCTCTCCCCCGATGCAGACCACAATCATTACACCTCTCACTAGATAGTAGTCTAACTAGTGTGATGCTATGTCTGATCTTATTCATGAGTTGGGAGGGAGGGGCAGACCAGTGAAGGAACATACAGATAAATGAATAAATATATTTTGTAAATTACCACTTTGTTTCCAATGAATCACTCCTCAATCAGATAGACCAGTCTTCAAATAACCATCAATTTCTGTAACTATACTTGGATTGATCCTGGCTTTGCAAATCTGTCTTAGGTTTGCACTATAGTGACATAGTTATCCATGTTTGTATGATTATTGTGTTAGGATGTATATGTTACGAATTCGTTATCTGCCTTAGGAACTCTGCCTTGGTTTCTGTGAAAAAAAAAACTAGGAACACAAATGAATATTTTTAAAAATAAATGTGATATTAAGAACTGTGAAGAGTTTTAAAAAGGCACGGCAATTTCATGGACATTATGGAACACTTGAGGACTTCTCCAGACACTGTAGATCTACACTCTTTCTCAATGTTAATTTTTATGTAGCAAAAATAATAGCTTTGGAGAGAAAGTTGTTTGTTAATTTCCCTTTGAAACAAAGAATTCTTTTTTTTTTCTTTTCTTGTTGAATACAGTTCAAACTCCTGGCATTCATCATAATTGGAACAATACAGATACCAGAGTCCTCCAAATAATCTTTGCTCCCTCCAAATTAGATAATTTGAGTTAAGCCTAATACATATTTTCTTTCCCTACCTCCATGCCTTTACTTATTCTATTCTCTATTTCCTGTCTCTCACTCTCTTCCCCAATTCTGACTATCGCAATCTTTTCTAAAAGCAATCTACTCCACACCGAGCCACTTCTCTGTTAACTCCTTACTTATTCTCACCAGTCTCCTGCTAAACAAACCTACTTTGACTCCCAAGTGATGAACCAGTGACAAGCTCTTTTTAACTCATAATCACTCTAATCTATTCCAAGATAGAACTCAGTTGATATATAGAAGCCATAACCCAATCTCTGTATTCCATTTCCTTTAAAGCATCAGGACTTCTTTGAATTTTCTCCTAAGAGCCAGGTAGGGAAAGAGCAGCTTCCCCATTTCCTCCATGAGCTCATGGCTACTTCTGATACTTCGTACTTATTATTTCATTATTTTTTCATGATCTCAGGTGAATGATGATTCTGAGTTAAAAGTGAATTGATGACCTTATCAGTTTTGAAAGATTGGTTGGTTGTTGCCATTTGTTCTTGAAGAGGACCAAAATTACATAATTATACGTTAGAATCAAGCTACAGTGTGTCTGACTATGGTTGATCAGATCGATATGAACTCAGAATACTCTACCACAGGTCAGACACAAATAGTCCAAATGAACATTTGGTGTGGATTCCCTAAATTTGCACACCTCATATTTCTTTAGAGCTACTTCAATTCTGTTTTACTCATAGAGCACATCACCTTCTCTGATGAGGGCATGACGTACTGTGTGTCCTGTGCCAGTGTCTCCCATGTCACACAATCAATTCCAGAGTTCTTAAGAGAGACCTTGAGAATGTCCTTGTATCACTTTTTCTGACCACCATGTAAGCACATAACTTGTGTGAGTTCTCCATAAGATAGTCTTTTTGGAAAATGTACATTTGGTATTCAAACAACATAGCCAGGCCATAAGTGTTGCACTCCCTATGTAGAGTTTGAGTGCTTGGAAGTTTAGTTTGAGAGAGAATCTCCGTGTCTGGTATGTTATCCTGCCAGTTTCTTCAGAATCTTCCTATGACAATTCAAATAGAAGCAATTCAGTTTCCTGGGATGGCACTGGTATACTGTCCAGGTTTCCCAAGTATACAACAAGGAAGTCAACACAACAGCTCTGTAGACCTTCAGTTTGGTAGTCAGCCTATTACCTCTTCTCTCTACCACTTTCCTTTGAAGCCTCCCAAACAATGAGATAGTTCGGGCAATGCATGCATCAAACTCATTTTCAACATGTACATCCCTGGAAAGTATACACCAAGGTAAGTGAATGTCTCCACAGTATTCAAAACTCCTCCATTTGCTGTAACCGTATTAACACATATGGATGGTGTGGTGCTTGCTGATGGAGCACCTGCATTTTCTTGGTGAAGTTAGACCCAAATTATCACAAGCAGCGGAAAATTGATCCATACTTTGTTGCATCTCAGCTTCAGAAATTGCAGTAAGTGCACAATCATCTGCAAACAAGAAATCACGCACCAACACTCCCTCCACTTTAGTGTTGGCTTGTAGCCTTTTCAAATTGAAGAATTTACCATGAGCATGGTAGGTGATCTTCATGCCATATTCTTCCTCACTGAATGAGTTTGACATATAGCTGAAAACATCATGCTGCAAAACATGGGAGCAGACTTCCAAGAGCCAAGATAGCAGAGTAAGCAGCAAACTACTGCAATTCTCTCATATTCTTCTCCAAAGAACCACAAGATAGAGCCCCAAAACAAAGCCTGGAACAGCCTAACCAGTAAAAAGACAGGATGAAACAATCTTTTAACCTATGAAGCTTGGAGAATCAGCAAGAAAGATTCATCTCACTTGGGTGGAAGGGAAGTGCAGCCCAAGATGGGAAGTATTCCAACAAGCCAGAAGCAAGCACTATATCAGCAGACCAGCAGGAGATACTGGAACCAGAGAGCAAAATAAGCATTGAAAGAACCCATCTATCAGCTCAGGAAAGAGATCTCAAAATAAAAACTCCAAGGAACATTCTAGCTGAATTTCAGATCTATTGGGTCAAAGAAAAAATACTACAAGTGGCCAGAAAAAAGCAATTGAGGAGTCCTGAAGATTGCATCACTAAGTACAAATAAAAGAAAATATATGTATATGTATATGTGCATATATATACATATATATATATATATATATATATATATATATATATATACGTATATATATATATACACACACACAGAAGTTATGAGTATAAGGTGAATTTGAGGGAATGACATAAAAAATTAAAGAATAAGAAAGAAAAGTACAAAGGGTACAGAAGGAAGGGAGAGGTAGAATGGGGTAAATTATCTCACATGAAGAGGCAAGAAAGACCTATTACAGTTGAGGGGAAGATAGAAGTATGGACAATGGGCATCACTTGAACTTTACTCTCATCAGTATTGGCTCAATGTGGTGTTAATGTGATTAAAGATCTTCCCCACCCATTTAAAAGGCCTCAGATGGAGCTAGTTAAGAGAAGCTTGATTAGGGGGGGCTTGTTTGTAGGCAAGCCCACACCCATTTGCTAATTAGATGCAAAGCCCTCAGTCCCTAAGAAGGGGATAGTTAGATAGATAGATAGATAGTTAGATAGATAGATATAGATATAGATCTATATCTTGAGGGTAGCCATTAAGCTGAGAGACAACTGGAAAGAGAGAGGGAGAAAGAGAGAGAGAGAGAGAGAGAGAAAGAGAGAGAGAGAGACACAGAGACGCAGAGATGGAGAGATGGACAGACAGAACTGCAAGGGCTCTGAGAACTGCAAGGGCTTTCAGAACTGCAAGCATCCAGAAACGTGGGAGGAGAGGATACAGGCAAGCAGACAGTTAGGAATCATGAGTGAGTGTTTATGGGAAGGCCCTAGCAGAGGGAAAGGTTATGGGATGGCTTGGCTCCTTGCTGCTATATTATGTTTTAATTTCCTGTAGACTTACTGGTTTTGGGATACTATTGCAACTATGTTGAATTGGAATTACTCGTTTTGGGACTTCATTCTCTGGTGTCTTAAAAAATGTTTTACTTCTTCTGCCTTCTACATAAAGAGTCTCTTACATTTTGTGATTCTGAACTATACAGGCAAACTCATTGTCACCATCGATATTATGAACCTTACCTTACTGATACATTCAAAGAGGGAATAATGCATGGAATCATTTCAATATAGACATCTATCTTACATGACAGAAAGCAGGAGAGGAGGAGATTAAGTAGAGTGGAATGTGGTAGACCAACAGAAGGAATGGCAGATCAGGGAAAGTGGTAGAAAGAAGCCAAACACTGGTGAGATGGAAAAGGATGAAGGAGAGAGAGGGTATGCAGGAGGAAGAATAGGATTGAGGGAAACACACAGATATTAATCATAACTGTGAAAATGGAAGTGGATAGCAGAGTAGATAAAAATCCAGAACACTACAATATATTGCTTACAAGAAACACACTTGAAAGAGAGAGACACATAGTATAAAGGTAAGTGGCTGGAGCACACAGTATTATGTTTCCCCTGAAGTAAAAACAAGCAGGGGTAGCAACCCTGTATATGTGTGTGTGTGTGTGTGTGTGTGTACATATATATATATATATATATATACCTAATTAAAAGAGATAAGGAAGGAAACTACATCTTGCTAAAAGGTACCATAGATAGTAAAGCAATCAAATTGGAAGGGAAAAGGATAGCCTAAATGTCAGATCTAATGGGAGGGGAAGAATTCATGACCAAATAAGAGATAGGGAGAATGATGAAATGTAGAATAAATAATTCTGATCATATTAAATTGAAAAGCTTTTGTACAAACAAAACAGTGCAACCAAGATGAGATGGAAAGCAGAAAGCTGGGAAACAATTTTTATGCTGGGTGTCAGATAAAGGCCTTATTTCTCAAATCCATAGAGAACTGAATCAGAATTATGAAAATACAAGTCATTACCCAATTGATAAATGGTCAAAGTATATGAACAGGCAGTTTTTAGATGAAGAAATAGAAGCTATCTATAGGCATATGAAGAAATGTTCTAAATCCCTTTTGATTAGTTAAATGAAAATTAAAACAACTGTGAAATACTGCCTCTCACAAATCAGATTGACTAATGTGACAAAAAAGGAAATTGATAAACGTTGGCAAGGATGTGGGAAAATTGGGATACTAATGCCCTATTGGTGGAGATGTGAACTGATCCAACCACTCTGGAGAGCAACTTGGAACTTGCCCAAGAGGAAATAAAACTATGCATACCCTTTGATCTGCCAACACCACTACTAGTTTCTGTATCCCAAAGAGATCATATGAAAGGCAAAAGGACCTACATGTGCAAAAATATTTATAGCAGCCCTTTCCATAGTTGCAAACTTTTTGAAATTGAGGGGGTACTCATCAATTGGGGAATAACCGAACAAGGTACGGAATATGAGTCCAATGGAACACTATTGTGCAATAAGAAATGGTGAACAAACATATTTCAGAAAAATCTGGAAAGACTTGTACAAACTGATGCTAAGTGAAATAATAAGAACTAGAAAAACATTGTAAATAGAATCAGCAATATTGTGTGAGGATCAACTATAAATGACTCAGCTCTTCTCAGTAACACAATGGTACTAGACAAGTACAAATGAGTCATGAAGAAAAATGCTATCCATATCCAGATAGAGAGCTTCTGAAAACAGAGTATAGGTTGAAGTATATTTTTTCACTTATTTATTCTTTCTCATGGTTTTATTTCCTTCTGATCTGTTTCTTCTTCCACAACTGTGACAAATATGGAAATATGTTTTACATGTTAGTGCATGTATAAAATATATCAAATTACCAGCCATTTTCAGAAGAAGGGAGGGGAGGGATGGAGGGAGAAACATTTGGAACTCAAAATCTTGTCAAAATGAATGGTAATTTTTTTCTTGATATGTAATTGGGGAAAAATAAAATACTATTTAAATAAAAAAAAAAGATTCAAGGAAAAAAAACACGGGAACAAGCACACGTCCTTTTTTTACTCCATTGGTGATTGGGAAATCATTGTCTACTATCCAGAACCTGAGCAAGCTTGCCATCGTGAAATTGACACAATACTGATGAATTTCTCTGGGCAACCAAATTTTGACATAATTTTCCATAAGCCTTCACAACTGACAATATTAAAGGCCTTGGTCAAATCTTCAAATGTGTACTGACCTCTGTTCTGTTCCTGACATTTTTCCTAGAGCTCTCAGGCAGAAAACAACATATTGACCATTCCTCAGCCCTTTCTGAAGGCACACTGGCTCTCAGGTAGATGATCACCTTCCATGTGAAGGACAAGTCTATTAAGGAGGACTTTGGAAAAAATCTTGACAACAATGATTAAGAGAGAGATCTCCCTCCCCTCAGTGATTGTCATAGGACAATCTATTTGCATCACCTTAGAGATGGTCAATGGAGTCATCCTTGAACTCCTGGGAGATAACGTCCTCTTGCCATATAACTCAGGAAATTTCAGTCAGCTTTTGTAGGAGCAATGCATGCCCTAACTTGTAACTCTAAGTTTGAATAAAATCAACACCAAGTACTTTGCCACATGAAAGGAGCCTAATGGTATGAAAAGCCTCTTCTTCAGTGGAACTTTGGCAAGAGAGGGATTGACTTCAGCGTGAGATAAATGGTCAGTGGCTTAAGCATTGATTGATGACAGTCTATTAAGAAAACTACAGAAGTGTTCAGCCCTTCTCTCTAGGATCATGCCTTATTACTAATCAATATGGCTCCACCAGCACTGAGTAGTTGAAATGCACCATAGGCTTTTGGCACATGAATATCCTTCCGAGCATGATAAAAACACTTTGGATTGTTACGATCATCATAAAACTGAATTTTAGCTGCTTCCTTACTGAGCCAAGAATCCCACATCTCTCTAAGCTTCACTCGTACTTTACTTTTGATGGAATTAAATGCTGCCTTCTTACAGATGGTAAACCCTGCTGGTAAATCCTGTGGAGTTCTAGTTTTGTATTCAGCAGCTTCTGAATTTCCCCATTATTTTCATCAAAACAGTCTTGATATTTGTGAGTGTTCTGACACAGATGAGTAAATGCAGTGTTGTACACTAAATCTCTCAAAGCTGCACACTCCTTTTCTCTTCTACTGTTGCCAACTGTGTATTAGCTAAACTTTCCTTCCAAGATAGCAACAAACTATTCACACTCAAAGAAGCTCTCTAATCTGTTGATATTAACTTTGCTGGTAGCCATTTTGCCTTGGGGCTGTCCCTTTTGTTGAATGTGAATATTTAACCAGGAGAGGTTAAGTCTATGATCAGTACAGCACTCTGCACCACACATCACCTTCATTACTCTCGCATCGTGTCTGTTTCTTTTCCTTACTCTCAAATTATCTGTTATATGGCAGTGTTTGCTGCGAGGATGCATCCATAAAGTTTTATTGCATTTAGATAAATGGAGACAATGTTGGTGACAAGAAGGTCATGGGATGCACAAGTCTTCAGTAATAAATGACTATTACTGTTGCTATTTCCAACTCCATTTCTCCCAAGCACTCCATGCCATGTCTGGTAGTATGAGCCTACTCTAGCATTAAAGTCATCTAGAATTATAAGCTTGTCCTATTTTGGTAATTGCTGATAAGGATCTCCAAGTCTTCATAAGATCTTTCTTCGACTTCATCAGGGTTCATCATGGCAGAAGCATAGTCACTGATGATGGTGGCATGGCATTTTCCTGTGAATGGCAATAGCATTGTCATGAGTCTGTCAATCACTCTTTTTCTGTAGGCATACATGTTTGTTGACTAGACTAATTTTGTTTGCAAAACTTAACCCAGCTTCACAGCCTATTAATTCACATAGGAATTAATTAAATTAAATTGATTAAATGGGAAATAAGATACACAGGCAATTGGATATAGGAATTTATCTTGCCCTACAAGAAAGTAAAGGGAAAGGAGATGGGGTGGGGAGTGGTGTAGCAAATGTGAAAGACAAGATATATGGTCACGAGGTACATTGTTGCCCATTGAATATAAAACAAAATAACAAAGGAAAAACAAAACAAAACAAAAAACCCTTAATGTAGAAGGAAAAATCTCAACAGATTGAATGGATCTATTATATATTCCTGGGAATACATGGGCAATAATCACAAGACAAAAACTTGAAGAAGGATTAAATCTACATTGTTAGAGGTGCCATTCACCTTGTAGGAATAATGGACCCATCACAATATCATGATTTTTACTTCAGTCTCCCTGCTTGCTATCCACTAGCTCTGGAATACATGCTTTTCTTACCTCTGCTTTGCAGAGTCCTTCTCTTCCTTTAAAACACACCCTAAACATCATCTTCTGCCTGAAACTTTTATTGATTCCTTCAAATGCTAGTACACTCTGTTTCAACCTACTTTATATTTAATTATTTCTACATACTTTTTTAGTCTGCTTACATTAGAATGTAAAGGCATTGTCAGTAGTGATTCTTTCATTCCTTGTACCTATATCCTCAACTCCTAGTATATTGCCTGATATACAGTAGGATTTCATAAATTCTTGTCAATTGACTGACTGATAGATTTATAAAGAAGAACATGTGGCTATTTTCTGAATCTTAGGAGGCTATAATGCATAATTTTATTTTTTTAATAATTAACCATATCACTTAATCAGTAGCATTAAGAGGTGGCAATTATATCAAAATGGATACCAGACCAATGAAGTTGCTAATATTAATCCTAAGAATGATGACAGAAGAAGTTAGTAATGGTATGGAATCCAGGGATGAAGGAAAGCCCAGGATGACTTCATTTACAAATCACAAATCGAGGGAGAAAGATTACTACAAACTTCTAGTCCATAAACTATCAGAATACCAGTGACTATACCTAAAAGAAAATCAGTACACTTTGTATGCAAGCAAAAATGCTAAAAAGTAAAATAAACTATACGTAATTAAAGCATACTGGTATTTTTATTTTTCTACTTCAAAAAATAATATCTCCAAATAGAGTGGATCCTTGCGATTTGAATTTACAATTAGAGCTAAGTTGATTGTACTCTAGATAAGGCTTAGTTCATCATTTAGCTTCGTTTCAACCCTTAGAAAATGTATTTGCAGTAGAAGGACCTCAAACCTGGCCCATAAAACTCAAAACAGGCAATGGCTAATGAAGTCAACTATATCAATAAAGACTAGGTTCCAGTAAGTCTCGCCAAGCAGGAAAGACTCCAAGTTTAAGACCAATGATAGACCCAGGCTACTTAAACTCTGAGATGCTTATCATTAAGTTGTTTGTCCAATGAAGAAGTTTTGAGCAGAATTTTGCAAAAAAAATGTATGAACTCATAAAGGGATTGTACTTTGCATTGGTGAAATGAGAGGTCACACTGATAAAATCAGAGGTATTTGAAGTACAGAAGTAATATTCACAAAAACTCAAAACAACCTTTTTAAAAAAATAATTTATGTACAAATGAAGCATATATTCATACATATATCAATTTACATGTTACTTCCATGTATCACCTTACTTTTGGTAAGGTGAAGGAACTATATGGCAGGAATATGTTGTGTTTTCATGGAATGATGCTTTCTTATATAATACAAAACTTTTCAAATACTTTAAATAATGGAAAGGTATTTTGTTCCCTGCCAAAAACATCATCTTTAAGAAAGATAAAGCAGGTTTAGTTATATCAATATGATTCAGATGCCAATAATTCAACATTTTTTACAATTTATGCAGGGACAAACGTAAATTTGACCTTTGCTTTAGCTATAATGAAAGGATTTGCTAAGCATATGAATAGCATAAACAAAATTACAGGAGACATGTTAAAAGTGTCTAAGGGAATTGTTTTTAAAGGATTTTAAGACCTTTAATTGTTAGGTTAATTATGGATCATTCTTAGTATTCATTAAAGCAGCTCCCCATGGATATCGACCAAACAACATTGTATTAGCTAAAGTTCACTGTATGTACCTTAAAGTAAGGAAACCATACTTTATATGTAGTTCATAATTCACTTTGTTCTTCACCAGTTACCTGCTTACAACACTTGCCTTACAGAGACTCATACTAATTAGCTTTCTGCTCTTGATAAAGAATTGTAACCTCTCTGGATTTCAGGTCTGTCTTCTGAAAAAAAAGAATAAAAGCATATGCTACATCATAGCTAAAGTTCCATCTAGTTTAAAAAAATAATTTTTTTTATTTTTACAAAATCTGAATTTAACATTCATTAGGTCATATCTATACTATTACTTTCAACAAATATAGAAGCCAATGAGTACATAAATTTAAATCAGCCACCCTGCTTCCTAATACACTCCACAAAGAACTTTTCCCTCAGCTCCCAGACTTCATTTTCTCTTCATTCTTTATAACTCCTGTCCCTGGGTTCTTGGTGACTCATTGGAGTCATATCCACTGAGCTTAAGGTTATTGGCTTTACACTTGCAGGGACCTATGAGCCAATAGGGAATTACATTAAAATTAGGAAAGCAGGGAAAGAACAGGAAAGGGAGAAGAAAAAAAGTAACAAAGTTTTCTTACTAAAATGAATTTTCATTCGTTATTATTAAGCAGACTCCAAAGGTAATTATAAAAGAAGAGTGCCAAAAATGTTTTGCAAAATAAGAAGCTCTTTGGAATGTGTATAATTTTCTAAAGTGACTGTTCAAGGAAAAATGACCCCTCAAATGCATAAGTTCTGGCATTTTCATTGAAAACAAAGTAGCAATAAATCTGGTTTATTACTTTCTTTCTCCTTTGGTGCCCACAAACATCCTCATCTTCCCTATCCAAAAACAAAAACAAAATTAAATGAAACAAACACCAATAGCAATAAAACTCCTACTCTTCAACCTGACACACAACATCTTTTCTCCCCTTTACCAATAAAAGTCTATAAAATAGAAGTTCTCAAATATTTTGGTCTCAGAATGCTTCACCCAATGAACTTTTAATGTAGCATCCATATATATATATATATATATATATATCTATATATATATATATATATATATATATACTAATATTTACTGTATTATACATTTTTTGAATGTCTGCATATTGTTATGAAAATAGTTTTGACCTCATGGACTTGTTGTCAGCCACTGCTGTTCTGGGTGGATATCATTTTTACTGTCACAACCATCTACATGGCTACCACATGTTCTGGCCATAGGCACATCAACCATACCATTTTACCAATTCTACTGATCTCATAGTCCTTGTGGTGACAAACAAGTGATAAAACAGCAGGTGAAGGTACACTTGGAACTATATTCACAACTGTACACACAGGTGGCCCAGACCACAGGGTCATCTTCTCGCTGGAAGCAGCAGTGGGTTCAGCATCACCTTGGGCGTTGGAGCAACCTTGTAATGATCATACCACTCACCTTCTAATGTGAGAAAGGGGCTAGACAAGGTTCCCTAATAATAGTCTGCTTACCCAACCCTGGACTGACTTCTGTGGCAGATGGGCATGTCACCCAATAGCTGAAACAAGCACAAAATTTAAATAAAGTTCTGAAAAGATGATTCCCCTCACCACCAGTACATGAAATGTGTTTCTTTATAGACAAACAAAATCCAGTATGCCTGAAAGATAAGTAGCTCTTGTTGTGAGAGAACTAAATGGGTATCATATCCCAATAACAGTCCTGAGTGAAAAACAGCTGGCAAATCAAGGCAATCTTACCAAAGTCAAAGCTGGATACATATTTCTTTTCTTCCTGGAGCGCCCACATTGAAGTACCCTGTATATTTTATTTCCCAGTTGGATGTAAAACATTTTTGAGCAGCTATTTTTAAAATTTTGATTTTCAAATTTTCTCCCTTCTTCTTTCCCCACCTACCATCCTTGAGAAGGCAATTAATTCAGTATAAGCCACATATGTATCATTATGCAAAACACTTCCATAACATTCATGTTGTGAAAAACTAACTATATTTCCTTCCATCCTATCCTATCCCCCCAATTCAATGTTCTCCCTTGTCCTTGTCCTCTTTCAACAGTGTTTGCTTTTGATTACCTCCTCCCCTCATCTGCCCTCCCTTCTATCATCTCCCACCTCTCTTATACGGTTCCCCTCTACTTTCCAGTAGAGTAAGATACCCAATTGAGTGTGTATGTTATTCCCTCCTTAAAACAAATATGATGATAGCAGGATTCACTTATTCCCTTTCACCTGCCCCTTCTTCCCTCCCATTATAACTGCTTTTTCATGGCACTTTTATGTGAGATAATTTACCTCATTCTATCTCTCCCTTTCTCCTTCTCTGAATATATTTCTCTCTCACCCCTGAATTTTATTTTTTTAGATATCATCCCTTCATATTCAACTCACCCCGTTTCCTCTGTCTATACATACGTATATTCACTTCAAATACCCGAATACCGAGAAAGGTCTCACCCAGTTAGAAATATCAAATTTCCATGTAGGAATGTAAACAAAACAGTTCAACTTTAGTAAGTTCCTTATGATTTTTCTTTTTTGTTTATGTTTTCACGCTTCTCTTTACTCTTGTATTTGAAAGCCAACTTTTTCTATTCAGCTTTGGTCTTTCATCTTGAAAGCTTGAAAGTCCTCAATTTCATTGAAAATCCATATTTTGCCCTGGAATATCATACTCAGTTTTGCTGGATAGGTAATTCTTGGCTTTAATCCTAGCTCCTTTGACCTCCAGAATATCATATTCCAAGGCCTTCAATCCCTTAATGTAGAAGCTGTTAGATCTTGTATTATCCTGATTATTTTTCCACAGTACTTGAATTGTTTCTTTCTGGTTGCTTACAATATTTTCTCCTTCACTTGGGAACTCTGGAATTTGGCTACAATATTCCTAGGAGTTTTCATTTTGGCATCTTTTCTAAGAGGTGATGAGTGCATTCTTTCAATTTCCATTTTACCCTCTGGTTCTAGAATATCAGGGAAGTATTCCTTGATAATTTCTTGAAAGATGATGTCTAGGCTCTTTTTTGATCATGGTTTTCAGGTAGTCCAATAATTTTTAAAATATTTCTCCAGGATCTATTCTCCAGTTTGATGGTTTTTCTAATGAGATACTTCATATTGTCTTCCATTTTTTCATTCTTTTGGTTCTGTTTTATAATTTCTTGATTTCTCATAAAGTCACTAGCTTCCACTTGCTCCATTCTAATTTCTAAGGCAGCATTTTCTTCAGTGGTCTTTTGGACCTCCGTTTCCATTTAGCTAATTCTATCTTTTAAGACATTCTTCTCCTCATTGGCTTCTTGGACCTCTTTTGCCATTTGTGTTAGTCTATTTTTAAGGTGTTATTTTCTCCTTTAGCAAGTCATTGACTCGTTTTTCATGATTTTCTTGCATCACTCTCATTTCCCAATTTCTCCTCTACTTTTCTTTCTTGATTTTCCAAATCCTTTTGAGCTCTTCCATGGCCTGAGACCAATTCCTACTTTTCTTGGAAATTTTGCATGTAGGATATCTGACTTTGTTGAATTCTTCTGGTTGTATGCTTTGATCATCTTTGACACCACAAAAAATGATTCTACAAGATGGCAGCTGGAAAGCAGGGACTAGCATGAGCTCCCTGCCGAGTCCCTCCGAAAACCTATAAAAATGGCTCTGAACCAATTCTAGAATGACAGAACCCACAAAACAGCAGAGGCAAGCAGGGCTCAAGCCCAGGACAGCCTGGATGGTCTCTGGGTGAGGTCTATCCCACACGGAGCTGGGAGTTGGGATCTGGGAGCTGGGAGTGGAGCAGAGCAGAGCCCAGCTCTAGCAGTGCGGACCAACCAGACCAGGAGCTGGGCGGAATGTGCCCTACCACCCTGAATCAGTGGGCTGCGGCAGTTACCGGACTTCTCAACCCACAAACACCAAAGACAGCGGAGAAGGTTATTGGGAAAAGCTGTGGGAGTGGAAGGAGTTCCCAGTTCAGCTAGCAGCCCTGGGGGCAGCGGAGGTGGGGCAGCTACAGCTGCTGTTCCTTCTGGCCCCAAGCCCACCAGGAGGGAGAAATTAAGTGGTGGATCAGAGCAGGAGTGCACCACCTGCTGAAGATTTAAGGCCAGTCCGGATTCGGGGTTCTTGGGGAGGAGCAGAGCTGGTGTGGCAGAGCTGGCACATCCCCCCCAAACATGGAACATAGAACTCTTTAGTCTACGAGCAGTCATACCCCACTGAAAAACTCAAGGGTCAAGTTAGTTGCTTGGGAATATGGCCAAGCAGCGAAAACGCACCCAGATTCAGTCTCAGACTTTGGATTCTTTCTTTCGTGACAAAGAAGACCAAAACATACAGACAGAAGAAGTTAACAAAGCCAGAGCCTACAACAGAAACCTCCAAGAAAAACATGAACTGGTCCCAGGCCATGGAAGAGCTCAAAAAGGGTTTGGAAAAGCAAGTTAAAGAAGTAGAGGGAAAATTGGGAAGAGAAATGAGAAGGATGCGAGAAAACCATGAAAAACAAGTCAATGACTTGCTAAAGGAGTCCCCCAAAAATACTGAAAAATACACTGAAGAAAACAACACCTTAAAAAATAGACTAACTCAAATGGCAAAAGAGCTCCAAAAAGCCAATGGGGAGAAGAAGGCCTTAAAAGGCATAATTAGCCAAATGGAAAAGGAGGTCCAAAAGACCACTGAAGAAAATACTACTTTAAAAATTAGATTGGAGCAAGTGGAAGCTAGTGACTTTATGAGAAATCAAGCTATTATAAAACAGAACCAAAGGAATGAAAAAATGGAAGACAATGTGAAATATCTCCTTGGAAAAACCACTGACCTGGAAAATAGATCCAGGAGAGATAATTTAAAAATTATTGGACTACCTAAAAGCCATGATCAAAAAAAGAGCCTAGATATCATCTTTCAAGAAATTATCAAGGAGAACTGCCCTGATATTCTAGAGCCACAGGGCAAAATAGAAATTGAAAGAATCCATCGATTGCCTCCTCAAGTAGGTACCTAAAAGAAATCTCCTAGGAATATTGTTGTCAAATTCCAGAGCTCCCAGATCAAGGAGAAAATACTGCAAGCAGCCAGAAAGAAACAATTTGAGTATTGTGGAAATACCATCAGGATAACACAAGACCTGGCAGCTTCTACATTAAGGGTTCGAAGGGCTTGGAATATGATATTCCGGAGGTCAAAGGAGCTAGGATTAAAACCAAGAATCACCTATCTAGCAAAACTGAGTAAAATGCTCCAAGGCAAAATATGGATTTTCAATAAAATAGAGGACTTTCAAGCTTTCTCAGTGAAAAGGCCAGAGCTGAATAGAAAATTTGACTTTCAAACACAAGAATCAAGAGAAGCATGAAAAGGTAATCAAGAAAAAGAACAAGAAAAAGAAATTGCAAGGGATTTACTAAAGTTGAACTGTTTTGTTTACATTCCTACATAAAAAGATGATGTGTACGATTCATGAGACCTCAGTATAAGGGTAGCTGAAGGGAATATGCATACATATATATGTTTATGTATATATATATATATATATATATATATATAAGTGAATGTGCATGTATATATATATCTATTGTGTATACATATGTGTGTGTGTGTATATATTATATATATATATATATGTATATATATATATATATATATATATATATATATATACAGAGAGAGAGAGAGAGAGAGAGAAGAAACAGGGTGAGTTGAAGATGAAGGGAAGATATCTAAAAGAAACAAAATCAAATTAAGGGATGATAGAGGAACATACTGAGAGAGGGAGATAGGGAGAGATAGAATGGGATGGATTATCTTGCATAAAGGTGGCAAGAGGAAGCAGTTCTATGGGAGGAGGGGAGAGGGCAGGTGACGGGGGAATGAGTGAACCTTGCTCTCATCAGATTTGGCCTGAGGAGAGAATACCATACATACCCAATTGGGTATCTTACCCCACAGGAAATAAGAGGGAGGAAGATAAAAAAGGGGGGGATGATGGAGGGGAGGGCAGATGGGGGTGGTGGTAATCCAAAATAAACACTTTCGAAAAGCGACAGGGGGATGGGCTGGGAAGGAGCAAAATATAGTTTGTCTTTCACAACGTGAGTATTGTGAAAGGGTTATACATAATGATACACATGTGGCCTATGTTGAATTGCTTGACTTCTTAGGGAGGGTGGGTGGGAAGGGAAGAGGGGAGAGAATTTGGAACTCAAAGTTTTAAAAAACAGATGTTCCAAAACAAAAAAAAAAGTTTTTGCACGCAACTAGAAAATAAGATACACAGGCAATGGGGCATAGAAATTTATCTTGGCCTACAAGAAAGGAAGGGAAAAGGGGATGGGAGGGGGAGATGGGGTGACAGAGGGGAGGGCTGACTGGGGAATGGGGAAACCAGAATATACGCCATCTTGGAGTGGGGGGGGTGGGTAGAAATGGGGAGAAAATTTGTAATTCAAACTCTTATGAAAATCAATGCTGAAAACTAAATATGTTAAATAAATAAATTTTAAAAAATAATAAAAAGAAGATTCTATAATCTGAGTCCCTTTATGCTGCTTGCTCATATTCCCAGCCAATTACTTGACTTTTGAACTTTTTGTCAGGGTATGATTGCTGTCAGAATGAAGAATGCTTTGTCCCAAGCTTCAGGTATTTTCACTGCTGTTTTCAGAGCTGCTTTACTCCATAGGTACCACAAGCTCTGCCACACCAGTGCTCCTCCTCCCCAAAAACTGCCAATCAGGACCACAACCCAGATCCAAGCTGGGCAAAGCAAGAGACACCTGCTTCTGCACCATTAAAGTGCATCCTGCAGTCCTGGTATGATACGCTGCTTGATTTCTCCCACCATGTGTGCCAGGAGCTCCAGAAGCAGATGCAGCTGGAGATCTGGAAGCAGCAACTAGAGCTTCCTACTGCTGATGCCTGCCACCCCCAGGGCTGGTGCTGTACCATTCACTTCTCTCACCCAACTAGAGCAGTTTTCCCACTGATTTTCTCCCTTGTCTTTGGCATTAGTTGGTTGAGAAGTCTGGTAACTGCCACAGCTCAGTGATTCATGGCCTTGATTCCTGCTCTGCCCAATCTACCCCCAGCCTGGTCTGTCCTCACACAACCCACGATGAAATGTGCTCTGCTCCCAGTACGGTGCAATAGACCCTTCCCAGTGACCATCCAGGCCATCCTGGACTGGAGACTTGTTTCCATCTGTTGTTTCATGTATTCTGTAGCTCTCGAATTTGTTTAGAGTCATTTTTACAGGTGTTTGGATGGATTTGGGTGAGAGGTTAAGCCAGTCCCTATTTTCCAACTGTCATCTTGGCTCCACCCTCTATTTGTTACTTTTTAAAGACTTGTATTTATCTTAGTTGCTTGTGTAATTCTTTTACCTTTCCGTATTTTTATTAAAAGCATTTTTAGAGGTATAAATCATGTTCTAAAAACTGCTTCAGCTATATCCTACCAGTTTTATTATGCTGCTATGTGGCTCTCATGTACTTTGATAAAGTTAGCAATTGTTTCCATGGGTTATTCTTTATCCTAAACATTCCTTACTTTCATTTAAGTCTAAATCCTTCAGAATACCATTACTAATTATTTTAATCAAACTATGGTCAGTAAAAATGAGTTATATATGTATGTATGTATATATGCCCTAGTATACATTGCATTTTTAAAGATGCTATGCAAAGCTAAAGAATATTAATTTAATTCCCACTTAATCATCATAATAGGACTTCTATATCTAACTTTTCCAAAATTCAGATCTCTAATTACTTTTAATTTTTTTTGCTGGCTTCTAAGTCTGGAAGAAGGGATATTAAAGTCATTTTATTGTCTATTTCTCCTTATGATTAAACTATTTTTCATTTAGATATTTAGATACTATTCCATTTATTTCTTAGAATGAAATTTCATCATGTATGATACCTTAAAACATTGCCTTTTTGAGACCATGATAGTGATCTCTTCTTTTTTGATCTGAAGCATAATAGATTATAATACAGCCTGCCATGTTAACTCTTTGTGAATTTTATTTTTCAAATGCGTTTGATTTAATCATATGATTAGATTCTGTGTTCTAACCCCTTCTGCCACACTTCTAATTTTTATGAGTGAATTCATCCCATTCAGATTCACAGTTATGATTGTTATATTTTGCCAACTCTCATATGCTATTGTAGTATAATCTCTCTTTTCCACCTGTCTCTTTTAATTACAAAGAAGATAAAGGTCATGAAAGGAAGGGAATTACCAACTATCTATCTAATTACCTATCTGTCCATCCATCCATCTATCTATCTATCTCTTTGTGTTTTTCTATCTTAATAGTAAACTCCAAAATAGATATTCAGACCAGTCTGTCTTTATGTTCCTTTGACTCTGTGACTTTTCCTTTACTTCAATTTATTTTATGTAAAATAGTTGAACTTTGTTTTGCTTGCTATGTTTAATTCCATCATCCCATAACCATTCTTTTCCTGTGCTTGCTGTTAGCTATTTCCTCAAAGGTTTTACAGTATGCTGATACTAAATTCTCTCTCTCTCTCTCTCTCTCTCTCTCTCTCTCTCTCTCTCATCAGAATGCTTGAAAATCCTCTCTTCAAGGAATGAGCAAACTATAGTGTGAAGTCCAAATGTGACCCCTTATAAAACGTTAACCTAAACAAACAAAAACTTCTGAGCTCCTGTGCCATGCAAGAATAGGTTGTGAGCATCATTTGACTCCCTGTCCTCAGTTTGCTGATCCTTCTATTCTATTCTATTACAGAAGCATATTTTTGCCTATGGAATTATACTTAGTTTGGAAGGCTAATTTCTGCTTTGTTACAGACATTTTCCCCTTGTCTTTTCATGTAGCATATCCCAAGATTTATTTTCCTTTATAGTAGTTGTTTCTAAGTGTTAATCAAAGGCTTTTGATAACCTTTCAGAAATGTAATTAATTGTGGGTAATAAGTTTACATATAGCTATCATAAAATCTTTTATTTATTAATTTATCATTTATAAATAAAATTAAAAATATTCCTAGACTAGGAGGTTTCATGTTTTATCCTGTGTTTAATCGGTATTTTTCTTGAAGGCATAGGTTTTTGGTGGCAATAAATATTTTTATAATCATTGAAAACTCAACAGCATCCAATATCTGATACAATGCAAGATGTCTTTACTATTTAATTCAAAGAAGAGTTTGTGATCCTTCTATCCATTTTCTTATTTTGGCAATCCTGTAAACCAATTTGTGTTTCAGTTTCTTCATATGTGAAATGAGTAATTTTGACTAAATGATCTTGTGGTCCCTTCCATCTCTAAGTCTTTGACTATATGAAACTATTCCTATATCATTACATGAAAAATTTGGACTGCTACATTTCAGAAAATTACTTTTTAAATGTAACTCCTTCGATTACTAATACTTTTATTGGGGTGATTTGGTAGTATAGAGACTGTGTACTCGCAAACAGAGCTCAGGCTTTCCTCTTTCTTTTTTCTCTGCAATGGAAAGACACTTCTAGGTGGCCATTTGTGTTTTTCCATGTGAATAATGGCAGAGAAGCAAAAATGTAGGGAGAGACAGGTGGCCACCAATAGCCACTTGTTACTTGCTTCTGTTATTAACATTTATTCAATGCAAACATGTGACAGATTTTGGAAAATTGTGATAGTAGAGGTAAAAACTCTGGTTTACAGTCAGAAAAGAAAGCAAAGGTAAAAATAAAACAAGATTACTCTGGGAACCTGAAACTCTAGGAATTGTTATTATTAGGTTGGGCAACTCATTTCAATCTCTACTTCACTGCTACTTTTTTTTTTTTTCAGAAATAATCCTGGCTGATTATAAACAAGCAATCTCTTTGATAAATCTTTCCCATAACCTCAAGTCGGAAAGTTGATTTGGGGAGACAGACATAAAAATCATTCTAAAATAGGGAAGAGTTTGACATTTACATGGTATTATTTTTTTCAGTTAGATATTTCACATTTTCTTCTATTTTTTTTCATTCTTTTCACATTGTTTCTTGTTTCTTGGTGACTCATGAAGTCATTATGTTCTACTTGCTCAAATATGATTTTTATGTACTTATTTTCTTCAGTGAATTTCTGTATCTAATTTTCCATTTGGCCAATTCTTCTTTTTAAGGAGATCTCTTAAATGGATACTTTTGACTCTTTTACCAAGCTGCTAACTCTCTTTTCATAATTTTCTTGTATCATTCTCATTTATTTATCCAAAGTTTTTTTTAACCTCTTTTATTTGATTTAAAAAAAAAAACTTTTTGAACTCTTCCAGAATATTTTTTTGACTGTAACCAATTCGCATTATTCTTTGAGGCACTGCATATAGCTGCTTTAATTTCATTGTTTTTCTGTGTTTGTGTCTTTATCTTCCCTGTAATCATAGTAACTTTCCATACTCATGTTCTTTCTGTGGTTCTTGATGTTTGTTCATTTTTACAGACTATTTCTTGACTTCTAACTTAATGTCAAATTCCAACTCTGCTCCTGGGAATAATGAGATCCCATCCAAAGCTTCAGATTTTTTCATGCTGCTCTTTTCAGAAAATTATGTCTGGGGGTCTGTAAGTTTTCAGTTTTTCCAAGGTGATATGATCTAAAGAGACATGTGATCACTGTTCTCCTAGACTGACATGGAAAATATATTAAGGAGGGATAATTTAAGGATTACTGACTATGAGGAGGCAGAGCCAAGATGCCAGCATAAAAACAGGGACTTGCTTAAGCTCTTCCCTAAATCCCTCCAAAACCTGCGAAAATGTCTCTAAACAAATTCTAGAGCTATAGAGACCATGCAATAACTGAGGTAAACAAGTTTCCAGCCCAAGACAGCCTGGATGGTCACAGGGAAGGGTCTATTGCACTGTGCTCAGAACAGAGTGCAGCCCAAAGTGGGTGGTACCAGGACAGCCCAGGTAGACAGGGCAGAGCAGACCTCAGGGCCCTGAATCACTGGGCTGTGGCAGTTACCAGACGCGTCTCGACCCACAAACACCAAAGACAACAGAGGAGGTCATGGGAAAACTGCTAGATCTGGGTTAAGGAAGTGAGCCATCCAGCCCCAGCCATGTGGCAGGGGAGGTGGCTACAGTGGCACCAGTGGCAGCAGTAGCAGCAGAAATAGGAGCAGCAATGGCAGCAGTACAGTGGCTGCTTCCATCCCGAGGCCCACACTGTGGGAGGAATCAAGCAGCTGATCAGAGAGGGGGTGCAGAAATTGCTTTGCCAGGGCTGAGGAGAGGTTCTCTTGCTTTGTCTTGCTTGGATCAGGCTCACAGTTCTCGTTAGTGGTTCTTGGGGGAGGAGGAGTGCTGCTGTGGCAGAGCTTGTGGTGGCTGTGGAGAGGGAGTCCTCCTAGTAGGTACACAGTAGAAAAGAGTGCCTCACCTCACAGACCAGAGCAGAGGCCAGGAAAGGAATACCATACCACATCAGAGTAGGAGTCGTTCTGAAAACAGCAGTGTAAAACCCCTAAAGCTTGGGACAAAGCACTCTTCACTCTGAAAGCAGTTATACCCTGACAAAAAGCTCAAATGTCAAGTAATTCACTGGGAATATGATCAAGCAGAGAAAAAGGACTCAGGCTGTAGAATCTTTCTTTTTGACAAAGAAGATCAATACATAAAACCAGAAGAAGTCAACAAAGACAAAGATCCTACAGGCAAAGCCTCCAAAAAATAGGAATTGGTCTCCAGCCATGGAAAAGCTCAAAAAGGATTTGGAAAGTCAAGTAAGAGAAGTAGAGAAAAAATTGGGAAGAGAATTGAGAGTAATGCAAGAAAATCATGAAAAACAAGTTGAAGACTTGCTAAATGAGATCCAAAAAATGTTGAAGAAAATAACACCCTAAAAAATAGACTAACCCACATGGCAAAAGAGCTCCATAAATCCAATGAGGAGAAAATACTTTGAAAGGCAGAATTAGCTAAATGGAAAAGGAGGTCCAAAAGACTGCTGAAGAAAATACTACCTTAAAAATTAGAATGGAGCAAGTGGAAGGTGGTGACTTTATGAGAAATCAAGAAATTATAAAACAGAACCGAAGGAATGAAAATTGGAAGACAATGTGAAATATCTCATTGGAAAAACCACCCACCTGGAGAATAGATCCAGGATATATAATTGAAAAATTATTGGATTACCTGAAAGCCATGATCAAAAAAAAAAGAGCCTAGACATTATTTTTCAAGACATTACCAAGGAAAACTGCCCTGATATTCTAGAACCAGAGGGCAAAATTGAAATTGAAACAATCCACTGATGGCCTCTTGAAAAAGATTCCAAAATGAAAACTCCTAGGAATTATGTAGCCAAATTCCAGAGTTACCAGGTCAAGGAGAAAATACTGGAAGAAGCTAGAAAGAAACAATTTGAGTAGGTTGGAATCACAAACAGGATAACACAAAATCTAGCAGCTTTTACATTAAGGAATAGAAGAGTTTGGAATATGATACTCTGGAGGTCAAAGGAGCTAGGATTAAAAACAAGAATTATCTAACCAGCAAAATTGACTATAATGCTCCAAGGCAAAATATGGATTTTCAATAAACTAGAGGACTCTCAAGCATGCTCGATGAAAAGACCAGAGATGAATAGAAAATGTGACTTTCAAATGCAAGAATCAAGAGATGCCTGAAAATATTAACAAGAAAGAGAAATCATAAGGGACTTATTAAAGTTGAACTATTTTGTTTACATTCCCACATGGAAAATTCATATGTGTAACTCATGAGACCTTTCTCTGTATTAGAGTAGTTCAAGGGGATATGTGTGTGTGTGTGTGTGTGTGTGTGCATGTGTGTATATTATGAGTATACATATATATATACACACACACACACATATGTATGTATATATACATACGTATATATATATACATATATGTATATATGTGTGTATAGATATAGATATAGATACATAGATATATACAGGGTATCCATAAAGTCTGTATGCAATTTAAAATTGTTGTAATTTCATAACTATATGTGATAGAAAGAATCTGTAAGAAGCATTAGAAAGCTTTATGGATCTAGTTTATTTTTGTCATTAGAAATTTTATGTTTATTTTATTTTTATTTTTAGAAATTCCACTTAAAATTATTTACATTTCAGTATTACTGTTGACCCATGACTTCACTACAAGAGGAAGTAAATTGTGTTCTTTGATTGGCTGAACTAAAATATACCATGGCTGTCCAAAGTCTACCATTTCCTTGGCCTCCATATTCACCAGATTTGACTCCACTGAATTTCTTTTCATGGGGACATGTGAAAACTAATATTCATTCCACCAAATCTCTTTCTAAAGAAGACTTGCAAGCTAGGATAAGTGATGTGATTGCTGGCATTACTGGAAATCAGCTTGAAAATGTTTTCCACAAACTAGAGAATCATATTATCCTTTGTACAAGAAAGTAAGGGGAACCGGAATGGGGGGAAGTGAGGTGACAAAAGGGCAGGCAGACTGGGGAAAGAGACAGTCAGAATATATGCAATCTTGGAGAGGGAGAGGGTAGAAATGGGGAGAAAAGTTGTTACTCTAAATCTTGTGGAAATCAATGTTGAAAATTAAAATATTAAATAATAAAAGAAAAGATATAAGAAAAAAAAGAAAAGGGACAGGGTCAAGGAAGAAAAGAGAATAAAGGGGGGCAGTATAGGATGGAGGGAAATATAGTTAGTCTTTCACAACATGACTATTATGGAAGTGTTTTGCATAATGATCCATGTCTGGCCTATGTTGATTTGCTTGCCTTTTAAAGGAGAGTCGGTAGGGAGGGAAGAAGGGAGAGAATATGGAATTCAGAGGTCTAAAAACAAAAGTTAAAAAAAGTTGCTTTTGGGGCACCTAGGTGGCACAGTGAGTAGAGCAGCAGCCCTGGAGTCAGGAGGACCTGAGTTCAAATCCGGCCTCAGACACTTGACACGTGTACTAGCTGTGTGACCTTGGAAAGTCACTTAACCCCAATTGCCCTGCCCCCCCAAAACAAAACAAAACAAAAACAAAAACAAAAACAAAAAAAAAACATTGGTTTTACATGCAACTGGGAGAAATATATACCAGCAATGGGGTACAGAAATCTATCTTGCCCTTCAAAAAATTAAGGGGAAATGGGATATGGGGGGAGGTTGATAGAAGCTAAGAGAGACTGGAGGAAGGGGCAATCAAGATTTATTCCATCTTAGGGTAGGAAGGGGTAGAGATGGAGAGAAAATTTGTATCACAAAAATCCATGGCAATCAATGTTGAAAACTAAAAATATTAAATAAAAAAAGGAAAAAAAGGGAAAAAAAATTACTGGCTACCTTAAAGCCATGATCAAAAAAAAAATCCTAGACCTTGTGTTTCAAGAAATTATCAAGAAAAACTGTCCTGATATCCTAGAACCAGAGGGTAAAATAGCAATTGATAGAATTCACCTATCATCTCCTGAAAAGGATCCCAAAATAAAAACACTCAGGAACATTAGAGGCAGATTTAAGACCTCAACGTTATGGAGAAAATATTGTAATTAGCCAGAAGGAAACATAGAGCACTTTCAAACACTCCAGAGCTAAATAGAAATTTTGACCTTCTTAAGTAAAAGAATTAAGAGAAGCATAAATATTTAAATATGAAAGAAAAATCATAACAAATTCAAAAATATAAAATTGTTTGCTTTACTACATCAGACAATAATTAGTGTAACTCCTAAGAACTTCATCATTTATCAGGGTAGTTAGAAGGAGTATACATTGACAGAAAGCATGAGTATGTTTACTATGATGGGATTATATCTAGAAAAAATAAAGGGTCATGAATATCAGTGGAATCACTGAAAAGAAAATGTCAAATAAAATGTCTTTATGGTACCACACCTCAAACTACATTAAGAAGCTGTAATCATCAAAACAATCTGGTAATGGCTAAGAAATGGAGTGGTGGATCAGTGGACTAGATTAGGTACACAGTACAAAGTAGTAAATGACCAAAGTAATCTAGTGTTTCACAAACCTAACTATCTAAGATTTGTGGATAAGAAATCTTTGTTTGACAAAAACTACTGAGAAAACTTAAAAGACGTTTGGCAGAAACTAGGCATACTTCAATATATCCACAACATATACCAAGTTAAGGTCAAAGGGTGATATCATAAGCAAAGTAGGGAAGCATGGAATAATTTAACTCTCAGGTTTATGGATAAGGAAAGACTATATGACCAAACAAGAAATAGAGAGCATTACAAAATGTAAAATGGATAATATTGATTATGTCAAATAAAAATGTTTTTGCACACGGCCAATTCTGAAAAAAATAAAATGGGAACAGGAAATTGGGGAAAATTATTATAGCAAGTTTCTCTGATAAAGGCCTCACTTCTCAAGTATATAGAGAGCTGTGTTGAATTTTCAAGAATATGAATCATTCCCCAACTGACAAATAATCAAGTGATATCAACAGGGAGTTTTTAGACAAAGAAATCAAAATTATCTATAGCCATATAAAAATTCTCCAAATTACTATTAATTAGAGAAATCTAAACTAAAACAACTCTGAGGTACCACCTCACACCTATGAGTTTGTCTAATGTGACAAAAAAGGAAAATGACAAATATTAGAGGGCACACAGGAAAATTATGACATGTATGCAGTGTTGGTGGAATATGAACTGATCCAAGAATTTTGGAGAGTAATTAGAAGCTATGACCAAAGGGCTAAAAATTGTGCGTAATCTTGGCCCAGCAGTACCACTATTAGGTATATCCCACAAAGAGATTAAAAAAATAAGGAAAGGACCAATGTGTACCAAAAAATATTGTAGCTCTTTTTGTGGTGGGAAAGAATTGGAAATGGAAGGTATGTCCATCAATTGGGTTATGGCTTAATAAGTTGTATTATGGTTGTGATGGAATATTACTGGAGTTCCTGGAGAGTGGTGGACTAGATGGGGCAGGGGATGATGATGATCTAGAGGACTTGGAAGAAGCTGAAGAGCCAGATATGGAAGAAGATGATGATCAAGTAGCCCCAAAAGATGAATTATAAAGAGGAGAACTAAGCTGACATATCCCAAAAATAAGACACTACATTATGGGCTGCTCCAAACAAGCAGCAAATGCATCTGAAAACTTGTAAGATTCACAGCTGAAGGTAAGTGTTGATTGAAAATCCAGGGATTTTTTTTAAAAGTAATATTCATTCTAACATGTATGTAAATTCAAATGTCCTTTCCTTTTTGTTTTTCAATTTTTGTAAAGTGAGTTATCTTTAATAGCCCAGATCATTTGGTGATATTCCTATGCTTTCAAGGGAAGAGGTGGGAGATGTGATGTAATTTTTTTGTATTTTTTTTTGTCACACATTTTTGGGTTTGAAGTGGATTGTAAAGTTAAAAGCATGAGTGCTGTTGTCATTACTAAACTATTTTAGTGTATGCCACACTCATGATATCTCCTATGAAAGTTCATGTCATCCCTTTCAAAAAAAAATCCTGCCTGTTGGGTTTTAACACATTTGATAATTCAACATGTCAGGGTGTCAAACAGCAGTGTCACTCACCTTTTAGCTAGTCCTCCCTGGAATCAACCATTCCTTAGTCTGGGGAGGGGCAACCACTAAGCTAAATGCAAGGACTCTCCCTTTCACAGCAGTGTTACTATGGCTGAATGTCCTTGTATTTTGCTTTAAAGACACTTTTTAACGCTCTGGAGTTGGATAGGACTATGCCATCATTTGTTTGTTTGTTTGTGGTTTTTTTTTTTTTTTTTTGTGACAACAATCATTAGTGAAAGGGAAAATAGTTTCTGGCTCCCCTCCTTAGACTAGATCCAGAAGTAGCACCACCTTCTTCCCTGTTACGATACAGGGTTTTGTTCCAGAACTTTCTGGTGAGTTGCTCTGTGAGTACCAGATTCTCTTCCAAGTGGACAAAGTGGTTTCCAAGGCCTACTTGATGCAGTAAACCAGGACGCTCATGATTATTGGGAATTGGGGAGGGCGGTGTGTGGGTATGGGCCAAGGATATTTGAGCTCAATCAGACTTGATAACACTTTAAACATTTCCACCATAATGTTGGAACTGAACACATTGGCCAAATAAAGTTGAAATTTTAATAAAAAATGCTATAAGAAAGAGTAAGTAAGATGCTCTCAGAAAAAAAAAAAAAACAACATGGAAAGCCTCATATGAATTAATGCAAAGTGAAATGAACAGACTTAAGAGAATATTGTATGCAATAACAGCAATATTGTATGATAATCAACTGTGAAGGATTTAGCTATTCTTATCAATACAGTGATCCAAAGCCTTTTTTGAAGGACTTATGACGAAAACTGATATCTGCCTCCAGAGAAGGAACTGCTGGAGTCTAAATGCAAATTGAAGCATAGTTTTAAAACTTTCCTATTCTTATTTTTATTTGTATTTTCCTTTGTAACAAGGCTTATATGGGAATATTCTGCATGACTTCACATGTATAACCTATATGGTATTGCTTGCCATCTCAGGGTGGAGTAAGGGGAGGGAAGGAGTGAGAGAATTTGGAACTCAAAATTTAAAAGAAAAACCTGAACATTAAAATTTGTTTTGACATGTATTTGAGGAATGATATAGTATTATTTAAAAATAAAATAAAGCTTGTCAGACTCTTCTCATATTGGGTAATTCATGGTTCACTTGCCCAGATGTGCCCCAAGTGATTTTTGGGTGGTCATAACTGGATGAAGTTGGATATGGTGCCCCTTTTTCCAGGCTTCGTGAGGTGCTGCATTGAACCTCAAGTTCCTGATATCTTGTCCTGGTGACCTGTCCCACTTCCTCTGTTACTCATTTCCCTGGGCCACCACTGGGAGTTCAGGGTCTGTTTTTCCTGGTACCAACAACTCACAACTTTGGAGCTTTGGCACTTTCAGATTCAGCTCCAGTCTTTTGCTTCTGAAGAGCTGTGGCCAAACTGGCTTTTGAGGCCTGAAAAAAACTTCCACAGCCTCAAGCTAGGGTATCCATGGCATTTGAAAGAGAGACGGTAGATCAAGGCGCAGGGGTAGGTTTTTATGTGAATTTGTTGTGACTTTGGGTCACTGCAGCCTTGCAACCTCACTGCTGGTCCAGTGGGAGGTGGGAAAGAGGTGCTGAGTCAGTTCAGATTCACGGAGCGTCATCAGTTCCTTTCTGGTGAATGGGAATGGGACAGTTACATTTGTTTGGATTTTGGGTTGTCTTGACCATGGATTACACTTAAGTTGCTTTATCTTTGGTGTTTTAAGAGGTTTGAAGGGTAGTGAAAAAGAAAATAACTAAGTCCATACACACACACACACACATGTGTATGTATATACACATATGTACACACATGTATATATTTATGTGTACACATATGTGTATGTATGTGTATACATATGTGTGTATGTAATATATACATACATACACATGCACACACATATACACACACATATGCGTGTGTGAGAGTGTTCCATTTTAATTATATGCAATACATATTTTACTCCTCCTCCCCATGAATACATGATCCTTAAAGTCAGAGACCATTTCATTGTTGTCTTTGTATCTCCAAAATCTAGCCTAGTGCCTAAGTTCATCATAGGCACTTAATGAATTACTATTTATTAATTGATTGACCTTTGTAATACATCTATAAATTTAAAATTAACTTCCGGACACAGATATGTCTTTGAGTGTGATTTATGTAAACTGATATAACATTGAGGATTCAGGTATTTCTATGTTTGACTCACTTCTCAGAATATTCCGAATAACTTAGAATCCCACATTCTGACTCACAAAGTTGGCAAGATTTCATCAGCTGGATTTTGTGTCCCTGGCAAGCTGTTCACTGATTTTCCTATAATCCATCTATTAAATTAAAAAGCATTATCTTTCAAAGACCTCTTTATAACTATATCTGAACATTAATTATGCAGAACATCTCCCCACAGTCTTTGATACTGTCACAAAGAAATCTTAGGAACTACTGAGTAAAACCCATTTAAAATATTTATCAACTTAGGCTTGTCTCTTCGTTTCCTCTAGAGTCTATCAGGTATAGAAGCAATGTGGATATAATTTCCTTTATTGGTATTGTCCCTTTTAAATCAATTGCGGTTGACAGGTCTCACTCTTAGAGCTATTGTGGCTCCAGGACACCATGTGAAGAATAACAGCAATAATCATTGTTTGTGACATAACTATAGCTTTCTGATGTGACATAACTAACATCTTTAGGCTATATTTTGCTACCTCTCAAACCATGGTACTTCGGGGTATAGTGGAGTGCATTAAATAGAAGTTGAAATATTCATTTCCCTTCCACTTCAAAATTGTATGTTAATATTTAAAATGTTAACTGGATTTAAGAATTGGAAGATGTGTATTGTGTCTGCATTTACAAATATATCTTCATATATACATTCATACATGTGTTATATATTATATGTTATATATAAATACATGTGCTGCATGTACTCATATAATACATATACACATATGAGTTGCATCTGTTTATACACACATACGTATACACACACAAGTATCCTTCCATCTGGGAATCTAGGATTACTGAGTTTGACTATTTGTGTATCCTACTACTTGCTAGGCAAATCCTTTTAAAGAGTGATGATTCTGAATAGAGAATGATTTTTAAATATTACATGGCTGGAAGATAATTTGATTGTTGAGAGAAAAAAGGAATAGAAACAAAATGGAAAATGATACAGGATCTTTTCAATTATGATTATTTTCCAAAAACAAATAAAACCTCATATAACCACCCTCCTGGAAAGAACTAATTTGTCATATTGAGACTGTTTAAGAATATGGTCTGTCACAACGGTGCTTATCTGTATTGATTGATGAAACTTGGTTTATAATCAAAATTCTTCAATACGTAGGGGTTTCTTTTAAGTTAAAGGGGAAACATTCCACAATAGAAATGAAAGGGCATATTCCTCTGAATTAATTACTTCCCATATTGCATTGTTAGACACATTAAATTCTCAAATTGCATTTATCTAATTAGGATAGACTTTTAAAAGTATATATGCATATTGTCCTTAATAATTTCCTTCTCTTGGTTTCATCTTTTTCACTCTGTCATATAGAAGGAAGAAATATAATAATAATTCTAGATAGAAACATTAGATTTCATTAGCTAGCATAAATAATCAGATATAGCTCACTTGAAAGTATATGTGCTACAGTGTAATATCCCATCGGGGATATTATCCCAAAGCAATGTGGACAACTTTCTAAGAAAAATGCATGAAATGCATTTAAAGGTAACTCATTGACTTAATGCCTTTCATCAAATGATATATACTTACAAATCTATTTTGAAATGTATCAGCCTCCGTGCAAACAGAGCCGTACTTCCTCGAGGTTTCTAGTATCTTATTTGAAGAGTGTCTTAAGGAGTGGGTATGCCAGTCCTGACTGAATCTAGAATCTTTTCTTTCCTAGAACTTCCTAAAATTCTTCTCTTTTTTTCTTCTCAATTTTTTATTCCAAAGGGGTCAAGGTGATGATTTTCACCACTTCGGTAAGCTTTTTGGAGACATAAACAGAAGTTGGAAGCTTAGGAGGATTGAGTCTTTCATCTCCAGTAATATCTTTCAGTACCTTCCACTTAGTTCTATGTTCTGGATATAGTTGATACTTAATAAATGTATATTAAACTGAGTTACACTTATTTTTCCAAACTTCACTCTGCTACAAATAATAAGAAAGACATTTTTTCTCCTATTTCATGGAATTTCAGGCCAAAAAAGCAAATTTAGAAAAAGGACAATGAAATCATAGGATCATGGATTATAGATTTGGATATAGAAACTATTTCAGAGCCCACTAATAGAACTCTTCATTTTACAGATAAAGAAAATCAGATTCAGCAATGTTAACAAATTTGCGCAGCATTATCTGAGTAGATTCAGAGAGATTTGAACTCAGGTCATAGAAACATATTTTAGTTCTGTCAGGTATATAGAATCCTATCAAGTCTCTTGCATTCATTTCACAAATAATGAAACTGAAGCCCAGGGAAGTCAAGTAGAAATTGCTAGAGATAGAATTTGAGCCCAAATCCTCTGAATGCAGACTAGTGCCCTTTCAACTGCACCACCCTGATATTTAATCTAATGTAGACTTAAATTTTCCCACTATGAAGTCAGACCTTAGATATCCTCTAATATGAATCCTTTATTTTACAAATAAGTAAAATGAAGCCAGAGGAAGGAAATGGCCTAATTCCCAGTAAAAAAGGCAATTGAAAAGGAGGACAATTGTCTTCACTGGGGTGATTGTTAATTATCTTCTCTACTTCTCAATATCCAAATGGAATGAACTTAAAAATTCAGGACTTCCTGCCTAAGACATAGATTACAAACCTTTCTATGACCACTCATCCCATGTAATTCTTTTTTGTTTGCTTTTGGAGGGGGGAAGGCAGGCAATTGGGTCTAAGCAACTTGCCCAAGGTCACACAGCTAGTATGTGTGTCAAGTGTCTGAGGCCAGATTTGATCTCAGGTCCACCTGACACCAAGGCTAGTGCTCTACTCACTGCACCACCTAGCTGCCCCCTTTCCTGTGCAATTCTTATTGATATTCTCCTAAATGTTGGCCACAGATGAAACTCCAACATTCTGGAAAACTTTCCTGATTTCTCCTAGCATCATGAGGATAGCAGTGGTGCACTTTGTCAACCTGCCATCTCTTGATTTTACTGGTGAAAACTTCTTCTCTGTCTGTTGTTCTATTTCTTAATGAAATTCTTTACTCTTGTTTTCTTTGTAGTTTGCTGTTGGTTTTGTGTATTCCATTGTATGGTGCTCATTTCTGGGTTTTTGTAGGTAATACTATTCCATGTCTTGCTGTCATATAGCAACACCAAATATTAGCATTAAAAAGATGTAGAGCAAAGAAGAATCCAATGTTAAAACTAGAAATATATATATATATATATATATATATATATATATATATATATATATATATATATATATATATACACACACACGTATATGTGTGTGTATATACACAAACACACATACATACATGTATATATACGCAAAACTAAACAATGCATGCATATACACATATATTACTATAACTATATACACACACATGTAAATGTTAGAAAACATAGGAAAATATTATTATAATGAAGATTTTAAGGAAGGCAATGTGGCCATGGTGGAAAACCATGATTACAAATGGCATTGGTTTATAAATAAATCAGGAAAACTATAAATTGGCTTTAATAAGCTTTTTTTTCACTTTTTTCCAGTTACTCATACTAACTAAAAATTGTCAAATTGTGACAAAATAACAAGGTACAATCCTTCACATCATTATTACCAATTAAGCAGGGTAAGTTTTAGGATGAATTGCTTAAATTAACATTTTTCATTTGGACAATCTAATATTCTTTGACGCGTACTTAACTTGTCATACATTCCTAAAAGTGCCCAGTCATGACCTAGAATTTTTAACTTTGTTTATCCTGCTTTTTCTAAGTGATTAAGATGTTGAAAGGCTTAATAGAAAAATACAAATGGGAAAACGTTAACTTAAGTCTGTATTTTATTTAATAAAAACATTCAACATTCATTTTAGGAAGATGAATCATGCCACCAAACAAGAAAGAATCTAGAGGACCTCCTCAAAGGAGCAGTCTCTTCGCAAACATTCATTAATGACCTACTATGTGCAGAGATCTATGCTAGACAGACAGTGGAAGAAAGACAACAGTTACATATGACTAGATTTTATGAAGCTTATTATGTAGCACTGGAATATAACATATGTAAATATTTATGAAAAAATGATATACAAATGTGTTAGAAGACACAAAGTGGTATGTGACATTCAGGTGACAGGGACTGAGGATTTCAAAGATTTTTTTTTAGTTAGGATTTTTATATTGGGTTGAAAATTCTATAAATGTGTAAGTAAAGGTAAATAGTCTATGAATAAAGAAGAACAATAAAGTATTTACACAGATTTAATTATTTGAGGTACCTGTGTTGAGGTCATTGTGTTTACTCTCTTTGTTGACATAAATGATCTTATTTAGAGCAAGAAGATGTGGCCATTTCTGGGCCTAAATGTTAGATCTATTAAGTCAGAATTTTGTACAAGATCATGTCTATGGTTTCTGCTAGCCTTGAATCAATGATACTAGAATTCATATATCACTTGGTGGCTTTTTTTTTTGAAGCTTTTTTTGGTGAAGACAAAACTACAAACATAGAAAAGTCACCCTGCAGTCTATTAGATGACAACTTTCTATAAACACAGCTAAGCTGGTCCTTGGTCAACAGACAAAATGCAACAGTACTGCAATACTACTGAATGTCTTTACAGCCTGGTAAATTTACATTCACTTAGCAAAGGCGTGGAGAACCTAGGCTCAGCAACAAACCTGAATGAGGCAATGGAATTGGACTTACATAGAGGATTATTCACAAAGAGTGAATATAAATGCTAAGGAAATATCCTTGTGCATATACATACACAGACACATATACATATGCATACATACATACATATGCACATATATACAGAATCTTCGAAATATATTATACAGGCTTTTAAAATTATACATTGTTTACATAGTCTTCTAAATATTCATAGCATTAAATGATATTCAAAAGCTGTATATTTCCCCCTTTCTAATTATTTTGGCTGTTAAACATCTCTGAACCCTCTAATAATGCAGAAGTGCTCCAGAGAAGCTTTGAGCATGGTAGTGGAAAAATTCCTTAAACATAGTTTTGGCATGGATGAGGAGTAGGAGAAAAGCTATTCTCTGTCATTCGAGTGCACAAGTCACAAACCTAACTTAAGCAATCTATAAAATCCCCTTAGAGTTAAAACTAAGGGTCTGATACCCCACTTGACTAAAAGATCCTGTCAGAGTTCCAGGTTCCAAAACATTTATTAAGTTATTGCTGTGCTAAGAACTGGAGCTACAAATGGGGAAAAATTAAACAATTTCTTATCTCAAGTGGTTCATACTATAATTGAAGTAGTCAATGCACAAAATTTTCAATACATATACATATAATGTTCACACATATGGATGTTTGTGTGCATATATGTGTGTGTATGTATGTATGTGTACATATATGTAGACATGTGTATGTATTCAGATATAAGACATCATACCAAAAACCACACAAACATATGTGTACATATATATGTGTATATATGTATATGTATATATGATTGAATAAATGCATATGCATGCAGCTATATCTATCTATCCATCCATCCATCTATCCTTCATCTATAGATGGAAAGGCCTGAAAATCCTAAGGGTCCAGTGACCAGGAAGGTGGCAAGGCTTATTTTCCTTCTAGGGTACCACTACCTACTAGTATATGGCCATCAATTGTATAATACCAGAGCCTACACAAAACTAAAACTTGGCATAATTACAAGACAATAAACAGGTTCATAATAAATAAAACTTATAAGTATAGATACAAACTGATAGATGCTTGTGGGCATAAACTGAAAACAAAATCATACATCTGTATTGGTAAATAAAGTGGAACCTTTTTACTGTTTTCTCTTTTGGAGCACTTAGGTAATCAAGTGCCTTTGATGAGTCTAGCCCTTCTTCCTTTGATTAAATCCAGGAGTCTTTGAGGATCTGCTTAAGAAACAAGGGAAAGCCTAATTCACATGGATTGGAGTCACATGGCTGTGACACCTGAAGAAGCATCAAGTGGGTTTGAGTCGCATGGCTGTGATGCCCTTTGATGCTGAAAAGGGTATATAAACTCAGAGGTTAGCATTTTGTTTGAGTGTAACTATGTATGTGATGGCTTGATTAGACAAAGCCTGTCTGTTGAATTTTGTTATTTGATCTGCTGATATTTTCTTTCTGTAATTTCTTTTTGTGTTTGCCCTGAAGTTCAGGGCCCAGGCTTTTCCCCCTGAACTAAGTGAATGATATATGTATGTTTGATTAAAGTGATATTGTTAACCCCTTAAAGTTGCTTTCCTCAGAAAAGCAGAACCAAGTACCTGTGCTGGCAGCTCTTGTTGCTGGTCTTGTTGGATCTTATGCCTCAGCAGCAGCTGCAAGCCAGATTGTTGTTACAACATCTAGTCCAAAAATAAATGAATAATAGCAATATGACTACTCTATGCTCCCTGAAAGCAGGAGTGGTCACATGACATTATTTAAAACCATTTTTCTGTGTAGATCATAATATATTTTCCTTTAACAACATTGTGTATGTACATACAGCATTTTAAAACAAAACAGAGCAAAGTGGCAGGGCTTAATTAAGCCTCAGAGAAGATACATGAGTAGAGACACCATTAATAAAAATAATGTTACTACACCCTGGCTAGCAGCTTGGCATACAGCAGGATGAGTGAGAATCAGTGGTCAAAGCAGTAATTGTTACAAATTGCTAGAAAATGCTAGAAAACACTCATGACATAGTAGGTTTTTTTCATAACATAAATGCATAAGTAAAGATGACAGATTATAAATCATTTTAAAGACTACTGTTTAAAAGAAAAGAGTCAAAAGCTGTTCTAACTACCACTAAAAATAATATAGGATGTAGGGAAAAGTGAAGAAAATGCCCAAGGAGTTTAATTTGGGGCCAGTAATGAGATTCTAAGCAAGAAAAAAATATATAATCCAGAAAGCATAGATGTCCTTGTCGAATAGCACATTGATTCTAAAGTATATAACACCAATATTTACACAAGGCATATTGAAAAATGAAGCTGACAAGGAGACATGGAGAGATATCTCTGAAATCTTGGTCACCTTTCTCCAAGGGATACTATGATTTCTGCTTGGAGGGTAGTAGGGAAAGTGGTCATGAGGCTCACTTCTCTGATTTTCCTCAGGGAGTACAGACAAGATGTTTTCCCTAAAAAGAAACAAGCCTCCTATCTTTGCTGTTTCCATCCATTACGGGGGAGAATAACTTAAAATTACATCCATATGGTTGACTCCTTCACACCAAATTATAGTTATAAAAAAGATCATCACAAATGGTGAATAGCAAGTAAACACATTTAGCCAGGAAGAAAGTAAAAATTAATCAGAATTCACCAATTTGAATGTACCAGAAAATACTCAAAAGGCAATCAGTCCTTTAGGAGGGAGTTAGCAATGACTTCACTTACCCAAGTGGATATTCCCCAAATTCTCTCTAGAGACAAGAGAAAACAGGGATATATTGAAGAAAATACTTTACCTCTACTACTCAGTAAAATCAGTCCTAAAGAGAACTTGGGGCAATAAATGCTACCTGCTCTTTGTGAAGGATTGAGGAAAGTCTCACAGCTCCAAGACTTTCATACCATTTCTACCTTTCATGAAGTTAAGTGTGGTTACATCATCACTTCTTCCTTTAATTAGGAGGGTTTTATGCAAAAAAATTCTAGTTATTAATCCCAGGTTACACATCCAAAGACAGACACCATTATCACACGCATATTTGTTTTACTTATATATAAACACATACTTGTATATGCATATATATATATGTATGTATGTATGTATGTATGTATGTATACATATACAGACACATACATATAGTTATGTAGTCTAGAATGTATATGCATCAACGTTATCATCATCATCATCATCATCATCATCATTATCATGACCTACCATCAGGGCAAGTGGATTTTTACTTAGCTAATGCACTTTTATTCAGCAACCCACAATGTATTGATTTATCTCTCAGGTTGTTGATGGTACACAACGCAAAATGACTGGACAGGGTGCAAGGTCTAGTCATGAAGAACTAAATCAATAATATTGGCTTTATTATTGCCATCTTGCAATCAAATGAGTCGTCCATCCACAGTTATTCATGAGTATTTTGTTTGTAATAAACCTGTGTTACTGTGGCACCCAGTCTGACTGTTACAGAATTCCTTCCCTCAGCATAATCAATGGAAATCAATAGAGTTACTTCAAAGCATCCATGAATTCATAAGCACAAGCACTGCCATTTAATTATTATATCTTGTCAATCAATAAGTGGTAATCATTTAATTTAAACCTGCATTTATTGTCTCTCTTCTATTTCAAGACTCAGTAGAAGCAACATGGGGAATGGGTGGGACAAAGTATTGAATTTGAAGTCATAGGTCAGTACAAAATCCAGCTTTAAATTCTGATTCCTACAATAAATAGCTATGTGCCCCTAGGCTAGCCACTTTCCCTCTATCTGCCTTGAGCAGCTCCCTAGAACTTTCCTATTAAGTCATATATCAGCTGCTATCATAGGTACATAGATTATGGATTGAGTATGCCCTAAAGAAATACTCACATTGGGCACTACTTGGAAGTGTTATCTTAATTACATCATTTAGAAATAATATAATGAAATGGAGAATATGATTCCAGTATATTTGACCTGGAAAGCGAAAATTAATAGGAAACATTCGTCTAGGGACCAACATTTGACATTCTCACCAAATGTAACTATATTTGTGAACTGTGTTGGGGAGAATCCATATCTGTAGTTCCCTGTATTGGTTAAATATAGTGTGTTATTGTCTATAAAAGAAAAGCTAGATGATGCAAATTCAAAGTCACAAATGAAACAGCCCTTGCCTTCAAATCAATGTCCTTTGGGGTTTTGAAAAACATCTTTATGCTTAAGAGGTTTACTAAAAAAGATTGTGAAATATATGGATTCTTCTTTCTTAACAGTATATCACATTATTTTAGCAATATACATTTTTTGTAACTTATATATACCTTCCTGGAAAATTAAAAGCCTGTGGCCTATAGTGTGCTGGTGGCCTCTAGTGTGCTGGTGAGCTACTCATTGCTTTGCATCAGTGCAAACCCAGACTTTGGATTCGTAGGATCTAAGTTTGAACCAAAAGACTTGCCCAGACCATTTCTTAGATTAATCAGGACCATGTCCCTAAAAGAGTATAAAAGGAAGGTAAAGTGGGGAATAATTGTTAAAAATGAAAAATAAATACTCAAACCCATTAACCTAAAGAGAAGCGCTGAAGCATAACCAGTCTCTAGGATTTGAGATTCTTAGAAATGCTGACCAAGATAATTCCAGGCAAGAGACATGAGTCATTAAATTTGGAGGTTGAACAGAATAAAAAAAAGGTACAATTCACTTAAAGTCAACATTATGGTTTAATTAGTTCATCAATTCAATTAAGAACTATAAAGGTGGAGAACTCAGAGTATTAAAAGAGAAAGAGGGATGATGGTCTGTTGAGAGTATTTGATATCTGACGTAAGTTCACACTTTTATGTCATTGGACGATGGAGATAAGGTGTTTATGAAACAATGAAATAAGAGATGAATTTAGAAAATTGTGTTTTTTTTTAATTTTTAATTCAGGAAATAGGACGAGAATTTTCACAAAATAGTAAATTAAAAAGATTGCATATGAAACTGCCAAACTATTATCTACAATTTTCTGTTTCTTTCATATGTATAAAAAAGTTAAATGTAAATTTGTTTTTTTTCTTCCCTAGAGATGGCTACTGTCATATATATATATATACACACACACACGTATATATATATATATATATATATATATATATATATATATATATATACACACATATATACATATATGTATGTGTGTATATGTATATATGTACACATATATACATATATGCATGCACATGCAAATATATGTATATCCACAATGTATGTATGTATATATTTACATATGTATGTATGTGTATATATGCATATATATACAACACGTGTGTGTGTGTGCATGTGTGTGTGTATATATGTGTAAAATCATTCTTTACAATACTTATATGTATCAGTACTTTCTCTGGATGCAAATAGTATCTTCCTTAGTAGTTAATTTGGGTATTTATAATGGTCAAAATGACTTGTTTGCTCAAAGTTTTTCTTAAAGCAATATTTGTGGGAATGGAGCAAAAATGTCAGAGTAAAGGCAGGGACTTGCAGGAGCTCCACCCAGACCTCTCCAAATACATTTACATTGACTCTAAACAAAATATAGAGAAGCAAACCCCACAAAAAGACAGCACAGAAAAACAATATACCAGCCCAGGACAACTTAAAAGGTCAGCAAGAGAAATTATTTGCTCCAGGGTAAGAGAGGAGCACAGGCCGGTGCTTGCCTGGGCAGACTGGGTCCCAGCAAACCAGGACTCCTGGTGACTGAATCAACGGCAGCAGTGGTGGTTTCCAGGGCTTTCAGCCCACAGACTCCAAGGACAACTTTGAAGATCAGCAGAAAGGTCTATCACATGTGACTGAGAGTGGAGCATAGTTCAGTACAGGCCATGTGAGTGCAGACTGGGCCCCAGCAAACCAGTAGCAGGCCTTGGGAGCCACTGAATCAGCAGCAGCTGCTTCTGGAGCTCTCAGTTCATAGATGGTAAGGGGGTCAAACAAAAGGTCAAAAGGAAATTACAGAGGTCTCCTTGCTGGAACTGGTAGTAGGATTTTCTGGTTTTTCACATACTCAGATACAGTTCTCATTCCTGGGTGGCAGTCCGAAGCAAGGAGGATCACTAGCACAACAGAGCTTACAGCCACAGTGGACTGGGAATGTGTATCATAGCTGCAGGGAAGTGTAATGGTAATACAATTTGAAGATCTTCCCATCCATTAATAGGCCCATTTGACGTTGCTGAGTCACAAGAAGTCTGAGTCACATGACTCTATGGTGGGAGGAGCTTGGTGAATGGGTGAAGCAGGAAGGGGTGGAGCAAGAAGTGTGAGGCAGAGCTGAGAGTAAGTCAGACAGAGCAGTCAGAGCTGGGAGAGAGAAACAGACACAGAGCAGCTGCTAGTGTGAGTGAGAACCAGGGAATGATTTTGCCCTTCTTTGTGGGAAGGTCCTAGCAGGGTTCAACGCCAATTAGTAAGTGAAAGATCTTTCCTGCCCATTGAATAGGCCTCAGGTAAGGCCAACAAAGGGAGACCTGATTAGAAGTAGGCTCACACCCTTTCACTAACTAGGTGTGAGGCCCCAGGCACATACCATTTTGCTAATTAGGCCAAGAGTGGTGAAGCCCTCAGGGCCCTACAGGGAGCTGCTAATACCAGAGCCAATGGTATGTGCACTAAGTTCTAGTCAATCAGGTGCCTGCTAGGACTGTATAAGAAGAGAGCCTAGAACTTGGAGCAGTAGAAATGAGAGCAGCAGGATTTGGAAGCAGACATCAAGAACACACTGAGGCAGCAGAAATTGAGGGAGAGCCAGCATCAAGACAGACTGCAGAGCACAGAGTGCAGAACAAGAGAGAGTTGCAGGGATCAAGGAACTCTGAGTTAGCAGAGCTGCAGGAGAGAGTACTGAGCAGAGATCTAGGATTCCTGAGTGATTGTTTACAGAAAGGCCCTAGCAGAGGGGGGCAGGGTGGGGAGGTTACAGGATGACTTGCCTCCTTGCTATAATACTTTCTTATAATTTCCTTGTTGCTATGTTGAGGCAGGCTTACTGGTTTTGGTATATAATTGCTACTATATGAAATAAGAATTACTGATCTTAGGATTAGATTCTCTCATGTCTAAATAAATATTATACTTCCTGTGCCTTCTATCTAGATAATTTCTTATACTTTGCAATTTCAAACCATTCAGGCATAGTCATGGTCATCCTCAAGGTCAAGAATATTGCTTTCCATGTATACAAGGGAAAGTCTTGGGGATGTTGGTGTCCTCTGCATTGATAATGTGTATAGATTTCTTTGTTGCTATGATGGATTTGGCTTTCTGGTGTTGGTATTTGGCTTTCTGTTGTGTGAATAAATGTTTTGTTTCTACCTTCAGTGAAGAGAGTATGTTATGTTTTGCTATTCAGAACTATGTCAACATATTCATAACAAACATAGCTTCTGTGAGTATCACATTGGTGCTACAGGAAGAAAAAAGAGCTTGTGGTGCTTCACAGTCCAGAGCAAAAGTAAGGAGGGTAGTAAGCGCACCTCTCCTTAGATCATAACACCTTGGAAAACTGAAAACTTACAGGTCCCTAGAAGTATCTATGAAAAAAGCTGAACAAAACCCCTGAAGTTTGAGACAGTGTGCCCCGCACCTTGAAAGTAGAGCCCCACTTTAGCAGAGTTAAAAATCAAAAAAGGCTGGGAAAATGAGCAAACAGTGGAAAATCTTCTGACCATAGAAAGTTAATATAATGACAAAGAAGATGAAAACACACACTCAGAAGAATATAACAAAGTCAAAGCTCCTATTTTCAAAGCCTCCAAGAAAAAAAAAATATGAATTGGTCTCAAACTATAGAAGAGCTTAAAAAGAATTTTGAAAATTAATTAAGGGAGGTAGAGGAAAAATTGAGAAGAAAAATGAGAGTGATGCAAGAAAATCATGAAAAAGAGTCAATAGCTTGGTAAAAGAGACAAAAAATAATGAAGAAAATAACACCTTAAAAACAGACTAGGCCAAATGGGAAAAAAGAGGCAAAACATTTACTAAAGAAAAACTCTTTAAAAGTACAATTGGCCAAATGGGAAAGAAGAGACAAAAGCTCACTGAAGAAATTAATTCCTTTAAAATCAGAATTGAGCAAATGGAAGCTGATGACTTCATGAGAAATCAAGAAACAATAAAATGAAACAAAAATGAAAAAAATAGAAAGTATGAAATACTTCATTGGAAAAACAACTGACCTGGAAAGGAGATCCAGGAGAGAAAATTTAAAAATTATTGGACTACTTGAAAACTGAGAGAGAGAGAGAGACAGAGAGAGAGAGAGAGAGAGAGAGAGAGAGAGAGAGAGAGAGACTACATATGATCTTTCAAGAAATTATCAAGGAAAAATGCCCTGATATTCAGCTTAAAATAGAAATTGAAGGGATGTACTGACAGTTTCCTGAAAGAGATGCCAAAATGAAAAGTCACAGCAATATTATAGCCACATTCCAGTGATCCCAGGTCAAAGAGAAAATATTCAAAGTAGCCAGAAAGAAACAATTCAAACTTCATGAAGTCAGTCAGGAGAACACAGACTTTAGCAGCTTCTACATTTTAAATGATTAGAGGATTTAGAATATGGTGCTTCAGAGGGCAAAGGAGCTAGGATTATAATCAAGAATCAGCAAAACTGAGTATAATCCTTTAGAGGAAAATTGAATATTAATGAAATAGAGGACTTTTGAAATTTTTCTGAGGAAAAGGCCAGAGGTGAATAGACAACTGGGCTTTCAAATATGACTTAAGAGAAGCATAAAAAGATAATATGGAAAGGGAAAGTGTAAGGACATTAATAACGTTAAACTGTTTATATTCCTACATGAGAAGATGACATTTGTAACTCATAAGAACTTTCTCATTATTAGGGCAGGTAGGAGTACATATAAACAGAGGGCATAGGTGTGAGTTGAATATAAAGGGATATGTTAAAAATAAAAGTAATGGGAAATAGAGAGATATACTGTGAGAAAGGAAAAAAGGCAAGGTAGAATGGGATAAATTATGTCACATAAAAGAGCCAAGAAAAAGTTTTTACATTAGAGGGGAAGAGGGGGATTTGAGGGGGAGTAAATGAATCTTACTCTTATCAAAATTGGCTCAAAGAGAGAATAACACACACACACAACTGGGTATAGAAATCTGTCTTACTCTACAGGAATGTAGAAGGGGAAGGAGATAAGAGAATGGTGGGAAGATGAAAGAAAGGGCATATTGGAGGATGGGGAAGTCAGAAGCAAAATACTTTTGAGGAAGGGCATGGTAAAAGGAGAGAGAGAATAGAGTGAGTGGGTGTAAGGGGTCAGTGCCGACCCCGGGGCTGTTGGGACCACTAGCACTTGGCCTGTTTCCTGGGTAAACCAGACAGGCTTGGTAGGAGTGGAGCAACATGGTGCCCAGAGGAAGGGCCTCTGCCCTTGGGAAGCCCCTATGGTCTACCTATACATGCAGGCAGAGCCTGTCCATGAGGGAGACACAAGCCCAGAAGGAGAGACCCAGTTGGCCATTACCTAATGCTTCTGAACCATTCCTTAATGAAGTGCCTTGTTACTTTACTAGGACATCTTTGATACTTTATGGGGACATCCTGCCTCATGTCTCACGTAGCCCATGTAGCTCTGATACAGAGATGCTGACTATCTTGCAACATTCCTGATTATTCCCATGCCCATGCAGATACCCGTACTGCAACATTTCTGTTCTTTCCCATGCTGTCATCCTCATAATCATTGGCCTCCTGCTTATGATTCTACATTGCAAACCCTATAAGAATGGATGATTTCCCCCAGTAAATCAGAGTTGCTTCTTTCTTGACTCCTGCCTCATTCATCGCAAAGCAAGACAGGTCCTTGCTGGTCAAGGATCCCCAAAGGAGACTGTAACAAGTGGGGGAGGACAGGATGGGGGGAAATACAGTTATCAAAAGTAACTGTCAAAATTTTTTTGAAGCAAGTTTCTCTGATAAAGGCCTCATTTCTCAAAACATATAGAGAACTGAGTCAATTTTATAAAACTGAGTCATTCCCCAATTGATAAATGATCAAAAGATATGATCAGTTTTCAGATGAAATAATCAAAGGTATCTATAGCCATATAAAAAAAAATCTGGCTCACTATTGATTGGAGAAAAGCAAATTTAAACAATTCTGAAGTACCACCTCATACCAACTGGATTGTCTAACAGGACAAAAAAGTAAATGACTCATGTTGGAGGGAATGTGGGAAAAATGAGACATTAATGCATTGTTGGTGGAGTTGTGACCTGATTCAACCATTCTGTAAAGCAATTTGGAACTCTGCTCAAGGGACTATAAAACTATGCATAGCCTTTGACCTAGCAATGCCACTCTAGGTCTATAACCCAAAAGATATTTTTTTTAAAAAAGGAAAAGGACCTATATGAACAAAAAATATTTATAGCAGCTCTTTTCTGGGAGCAGAGAATTGCAAATCGAAGGAATGCCCATTATTTGGGGAATCTCTGTACAAGTTGTGGTATGTGATTATGATGGAATACTATAATACTATAAGAAATGATGATTGGGATTCTCTTAGAAAAACTTGAGAAGACTTGCATGGGCTGATACAAAGTGAAATTTACTGTCTACAAAGAATACTATAATACTATAAGAAATGATGATTGGGATTCTCTCAGAAAAACTTGAGAAGACTTGCATGGGCTGATACAAAGTGAAATTTACTGTCTACAAAGAGCAATATTGTAAGATGATCAGCTGTGAATGTCTTAGCTATTCTTAGCAATACCAGAGACAACTCTCTAGACCTATTATGAAAAATGCTACCCATCTACAGACAAAGAACTGTTGGCATTTTTTTTTTGCTTTCTTAATTTTTCTTGAGAGTTTTTTTCTATGTTTATTTTTCAGAACATGACTATTGTGGAAATACTTTTCATGACCACACATATAACCTATATAGAATTGTTTACTTTCACAATGATGGAGAGGTGAGGAAGGAGGAAGGGAGAGAATTTGGAAATCAAAATTTTAAAAACGAATGTTAAAAATGTTTTTATAGGTGACTGGGGAAAAATAAAACACTAAATAAATACCAAAAGACCAATATTGCTGTTACTGCATACAACATTCACTTGGCTCTGCTCATTTCAGTCTTCATTATTTCAAGCAAGTCTATTCATGTTTTTTCTAAGATCATCAAGTTCATCATTTCTTATAGTATAGTAGTATTCTATCACTATCTTATACCACAACTTATTCATCCATTCCACATTCAATGGTAATCCTCACAATTTCCACTTTTGTCCCTACAAAGAGAGTTCATATAAATTGTTTAGGACACATAGGTTCTTTTCCTTTTTCCCAATCATCTTTGGAAACAGAGCTATTTAATGGTATTGCTGAGTCAACATATAGGCTCTCTGGGCATAATTCCAGATTGGTTTTCAAAATGTTGGGATCAGTTCACGTGGTTTCAACAATAGTGAATTAGTGTCCCTATTTTTCCACATCCCCTCCTACGTTTGTTGCTTTTAGGCAATCTGATAACTATTGGATGGTTATCTCAAGGTTTTTTTTTTAATTTGCATTTCTCTAATCAAAGTGAGTTAGGGCATTTTTTCGTATGACTATAAATTGTTTTGATTTCTTCATTGGGAAAGTGCCTTTTGTATCATTTGACCATTTATCAATTATGGAGTGACTCATATTCTTAGAGATTTGACAAAGTTCTTTATAATATTTGAGATATTGGAGTATCTGAGAAATTATCTGTAATTTGTTCTTCAGATTTTCTGCTTTTCTTCTGATTTTGGCTACATTTGTTTCATTTGTACAAAATCTTTTTAATTTAATGCAATCAGATTATTCATTTTACATTTTGCTCTGTACTCTGTTTCTCGCTTATTCAAAAATTATTTACCAATGCATAAGTCTGCTAGGTAATATATTCTATATTCTTCAATTTTTCTTGGAATCTCTTTTCATGTCTAGGACATATATCCATTTTGACCTTATCTTGGTAAATGGTGTCATTTATTTACTTGTCTATGTACAGTTTCTGTCATACTTCTTTCCAGTTTTCCCAA